>NW_020715416.1:0-44663 GCF_002925995.2 Terrapene triunguis
TCGGGTGGCAGCTCCCAAGGGGGTTTCTGTGATCCAACCCGTCACAGGAGGATGGACGAGAACACCTCTTGCGCCTCAAACTCCTTTATCCTTCTTCCCAGAGCCACATAGCCTGCAGTGATCCGCTCAAGGTCATTCTTGGCAGTATCATTGGTGCCCATGTGGAGAAGCAGGAAGGGGTAGCGATCTGAGGGCTTGATGAGTCTCGTCAGTCTCTCCGTCACATCGTGAATCCTAGCTCCTGGCAAGCAGCAGACCTCTCGGTTTTCCCAGTCGGGGCAGCAGATAGATGACTCAGTCCCCCTTAGGAGGGAGTCCCCGACCACCATCACCCTCCTCCTCCTCTTGGGAGCGGTGGTCGTAGAACCCCCATCCCTAGGACAGTGCATCTCATGCCTTCCAATCGGTGGAGTCTCCTTCTGCTCCCTTCCCTCAGATGTATCATCTAGTCCACTTTCTGCATTAGTACCTGTGGAGAGAACATGAAAATGGTTGCTCACCTTTATCTGCATTGCTGGTACATGGACACTCCTCTTTCTTCTTCTGGAGGTCACATGCTGCCAAACTTCTTCACCATCCTTCTGTCCCTGCGGCGCAGCCTGCTCTGATTCTTCAGAACATTGTGCCTGTAGAAGCATATCCTGACATCTGTACAGGAAATCTTAATTGTCTCTTATGCAACGCAGGGTTGATACTTGTTTCTCCAGACCTCGAACCTTCTCTTCCAATATGGAGACCAGCTTGCACTTTGTACAGACAAAGTCGCTTCTGTCCTGTGGAAGAAAGACAAACATGGCACAACCTGTGCAGGTAACAACAGCTGAACGCTCACCATCCATATTACCTTCCTTCTAAGAGCTTCCTCAGCTATAGCAGAAACTACTCAGAGAAGCCCACAAGATGAAAGCCTCAGTGGGCTCTCCCCAGGCGAACTCCCTCGGTTAGCCTCCGCTGTTCGCCGCCTTCTGCTAACAAGGGTAGTTACTCTGGGAAATATGCAGGTCATAGTGGATGGCTTTGCTGCAATGGGGTTCCCTAACTATGGTGGGGGCGATAGACGGAACCCATATACCTATCTTGGCACTACCTTGCCAAACAGTACATAAACCGCAAGGGATACTTCTCACTAGTCCTGCAAGCACTGGTGGATCACAAGGGCCGTTTCACTGACATCAACATGGGATGGTCGGGAAAGGTGCATGACGCTTGCATCTTTCGGAACTCCGGGCTGTTCAAAAAGCTGCAAGAAGGGACTTTCTTCCCAGACCAGAAAATTACCATTGGGGATGTTGAAATGCCAATAGTTATCCTTGGGAGCCCAGCCTACCCCTTGCTCCCATGGCTCATAAAGCCGTACACAGGCAGCCTGGACAGTAGTAAGGAGCAGTTCAACTATAGGCTGAGCAAGTGCAGAATGGTGGTAGAATGTGCCTTTGGATGTTTAAAAGGGTGCTAGCGCTGTTTGCTGAGTAGGTTAGACCTCAGGACAACCAATATTCCTATTGCTGCTTGCTGTGTGCTTCATAATATCTGTGAGAGTAAGGGGGAGACATTTATGGCGGGGTGGGAAGTTGAGGGAAATCGCCTGGCAGCCAATTTTGAACAGCCAGACACCAGGGCAATTAGAAGAGCACACCAAGGTGCACTGCGCATCAGAGAGGCTTTGAAAAACAGTTTCATGACTGACCAGGCTATGGTGCGACAGTTGTGTGTGTTTGTCCTTGATGCAAAGCTGCCCCCTTTGTTGAATGTACTTCCCTGTAAGCCAATCCACCTCCCCCCCTTCAACCACAGCTGGCACAGGAAATAAAGTCCCTATTGTTCTGAATCCATTGACTAGTAAAATCACTGACTAGTAAAAGGTAGCCTGGGTGGGGTGGGGGAGGAGGGAAGGACAAGGCCACATTGCTTATTGTAGCCACGCTACAAATCAAAGCTGTTTGAATGACAGATTTCTGTTGCTTGGGCCATCCTCTGGAGTTGAGTGTCTGGGTGCCCGGAGCCTCCCTCCACGTTCTTGGGCATCTGGGTGAGGAGGCTATGGAACTTGGTGAGGAGGGCAGGCAGTGACACAATGGATGCAGTGGGGGTCTGTACTCTAGTTGCCTTTCCTGAAGCTCCACCAGACGCCTCATCATGTCTGTTTGCTCCCCCATTAGCCTCAGCATCTCCTTCTGCGTGTTCTGATCACACTCACTGTATGCTTTCCTAACCTCTGCCACCGAATGCCTCCATGCATTCAGCTGTGCCCTATCAGTGTGGGAGGACTGCATGAGCTCTGAAAACATGTCATTGTGAGTGCGTTTTTTCGCCTTCTAATCTGCGATAACCTCAGGGATGGAGTTGATACGGGGAGCATAGAAACACTTGCAGCTGCAGTGGGGAAAAGAAGGGAGAGTAGAATTTAAGAAGATACATTTCTGAGAACAAAAGGGAGACTCTCACAGTGAATCAAGCAATTCATAGCAAACAGCACATGTGTTTTAGGTACAAGGTCGCATTTTGCCTTTTATATTGAGCACCTGCTAGTATGGTGACACATCACACATGGCTGGGCAACAGAATTCTGTTTCCAGGCAGTCATGGTAAGCCAAAGGGTACGCGGGGTTGGCTTCTTCCGCATTCATAACATGTGGGAATGGTTTCAAACTGCAGCGCCCTCCTTTCCCATATCAACCAATGCCAGTTGGTTTTGCCGTTTTAAAGGAGAGGCTGTGGGTTTCAGGGTGGATGTGCAGCACACCCCTCCTCCCTCCCCTCCCCCCACCCACACGTGGCTATTCTCTGGGATGATCCCTTTTAGCCAAGCGCAAACAGCCCAGCATGACCGGGGTCTAATGTGCCAGGGATCACCAAACAGAGGGGATTATTGTTCCTTTACAAAAATTCCTCTGTTTCAACCAGGTGACCATGAATGATATCACTCTCCTGAGGCTGACACAGAAAGATAAAGACTGAATGTTGCATGAATGTGACCAAAACTCAGGACCATTCGCTGCCATGCTTTGTGCTGCAATGATTCCAGACCACTTGCTACTGGCTTGGCGTGGTAAAGTGGCCTACTGTGGAGGACAAAATAAGGCAGCCCTCCCCAGAAACCTTCAGTAAAGGCTTTCAGAGTACCTCCAGGAGAGCTTCATGGAGATGTCCCTCGAGGATTCCCGCTCCATCCCCAGAAACGTTAACAGACTTTTCCAGTAGCTGTACTGGCCGGGAACGCATCCCAATTGTTCAGGGCAAATCAAACATTAAACACAATTGCTTTTAACCCCTGTAGTGTAGTTACAAATGTGCACTCACCAGAGGTGCCTTCTCCGCCTTCAGGATCTGAGAACAATTCGCCCTGGGAGGGTATTGGCTCCAGGGTGATGAAAAGGTCCTGGCTGCTGGGGAGAATGGATTCTCCGCTTGCCTGCTGCATATTCTCCTCTTCCTCATCCACAAAATCCTCATCCGTGTTGCGTGAGGCTCCCCCTTTGCAGATGTCCACGGACAGTGGTGGGGTAGTGGTAGGGTCCCCCCCTAGAATGGCATGCAGCTGATCATAGAAGCGGCATGTCTGGGGCTCTGACCCGGAGCAATCGTTTTCCTCCTTTGTCTTTTGGTAGGCTTGCCTGAGCTCCTTAATTTTCATGCAGCACTGCTGTGTGTCCCTGGTGTAGCCTCTGTCCACCATGCCCTGTGTGATTTTGGCATATATATCAGCATTTCTTCTGCTGGATCAGAGTTCTGCCTGCACAGATTCTTCTCCCCATACAGCAATCAGATCCAGTGTCTCCCATTCGCTCCATGATGGAGCTTGTTTGCGATTCTGGGATTGCACGGTCACCTGTTCTGCCGAGCTTGCCATGCTGACCAACAGGAAATGAAATGCAAAAGTTCCCAGGGCTTTTCCTGTGTACCTGGCTAGTGCATCGGAGTTGAAAGTGCTGTCCAGAGTGGTCACATTGGAGCACGCTGGGTTAGCTCCCGGAGGCCAATACCATCTACTTGCACAGCGCTGCATCTGCACTACCCCAAATTTGACCCAGGAAGGTTGATTTTAGCACTACTCCCCTGGTTGGGGAGGAGTACAGCAGTCGATTTTAAGAGCCCTTTAGGTCAGCAGAACGGGGTTAGTTGCTAACGCGCCCTAACGTGGCTAAATTCGACCTAACCTCATAGTGTAGACCAGGTCTTAGGGAACAAAGGGAAGAGCACCCTCTAGTTCTGTGAATGTTGGATCCTCTGGCCTGGAGGGCTATTTACGCTGATAATTTGATGTAAGTGAGAAAATGTCTTAGGAAAAGAACTATGTGAGTCCTTGGGGCCCGGCCCACTGCAGGACTCCCAAGAGACTGACGACAGGCTAGGGCATAGACCAGGAGTGCCAGAATGGGGGGGGGGCGGTCAGGGGGCCATGGCCCCTCACTTCTTACCAGCCGTAAGGGTGAGTGATGGGGGAAGGGGTGAATAGGAGGGAGCGGGGCCTTGAGGGAAGGGGCGGCTTGAAGGAGGGGGGTGGGGGGGAAGGGGCGGCATGAGGGTGAGGGTTTAGGGGGAAGGGGCAGCGTGAAGGCAGGGGCTTGTTGAGATGGGTAGGGGCGGCATGGCAGTTTGGGCACCTGTGATGTTGCTACTAACTTTTTTAAAGTTGCCAAAGTGAATGGCAAAGACTGTCTAGAGTGGAGGGACACTGGTGCCCAGATTTCTCAGGCCAGAGAGGGCATGGTCAGGGAAACTGGCATGTTACCTGGGAAAATGTACAACTCCTCACACTGGGAAAGTTTAAAGCCACCGTGCCTTTGGAGTGCGCTTGGAGTAGGAAGGGCTAGAAGGCATTTCAAAAGTTGGTGTGTTGGATTCCATTAAAGCAGACATGCTTGTGAGTAATGATCTATTAACTATCTCTGAGACTATTAATATAGTAACCTGTAGTAAAGGCATTTTGATCCGTAATCCCAGAAAGGAATTGTGAAGACAGAGGAACAGCTGAGGATAGCGTGACCAGATAGAAAGCATGAAAAATCAGGATGGGGGGTGGAGGGCTCATAGGTGCCTGTATAAGAAAAAGTCCCTTATATTGGGACTGTCCCTATAAAATTGGGACCTCTGGTCACCCTAGCTGAGGGGTCTGGGACATTCCCAGCTTAGCAGAGGTTCATTCTGGTTTAGTAGAAGGAGGCAGTGTGTTTGTATAGACCAGGAGGTAGGAGCCTGTCCCTGTGGATGAGGCAGTTACCAGAGCTGAGCGCAGGCAGGAATTTGCAGCAGAACAGAGAGCAGACCCATCCCTAGAAAGCATAAGCAGGATCATCTCCAGGGGACCCTATTTAGGGGAAATAGAGAAAGTTTTTTTTGAAGAGGAAGGAAGACCCCCAAACCCCCTCTGGTCTATCTTGCTGCTTTCCCCTGAGCCTTCTCCTACCTTCCTGACTTTCCTCCTCTCTGGGGTCACCAACCTCCCAACTCCCTCATAAGAACATAAGAATGGCCGTACTGGGTCAGACCAAAGGTCCATCCAGCCCAGTATCCTGTCTACCGACAGTGGCCAATGCCAGGTGCCCTAGAGGGAGTGAACCTAACAGGTAATGATCAAGTGATCTCAGGAAGTAACTTTAACCTGCCTTCCTGCAGCCCGCTTCTGTTGCCAGCTTCCTGGCTTATATAGGCCCCACCACTGCTACTCCTCAGCTGGGCGCCATCAGCAATTAGGTCCCAGCCATCCCAGGCTTCTCCTCCAGGTACAGCCTGGGCAGTAAATAGGCCTATGTGGCCGCCTTAACCCCATCACTGCCCCCTGGATCTCATAAGTGAGTCCTGGGATGGGGGCACTAAATCAGAAGAGGAACCAGTGACTGAATATGTACAAAGGTTCAGAAAGGTGTTAAGGAACATGATGGAAGTGGTGCAAATTATCCTCACTGATAGCCAGCCCACACAAAGCCTGGTGTGATAGGAATGTTTGTGAATGCCCTTTTGAGGTGGAGGTTTGGTATTAGTGCTTCTCCCTGTAAAAAGGTACAAAATGCAAAACTCATGATAGGGGCCTTTCGAGGTTGTGGATAGAGAGAATGAAGTCATATGTGGTGTAAAAAAACCCCACAGCAAATTTGTCCCACAGATGATGCATGTAAGATTTGTTGTGATGAAGGGGAGTCTGAGCCATCACATCTCACTGATCTGATGACTGAATGCCCGGATATCTCATCACTTGAAAGCACTAAGATATGCAAAGAGTTAACAGACCCCACCAGGAGATGTCTGAGCAAGTGTCTTCCCAAGCACATGGACTGATGGTATAAAAGAAGGAACAGTAGCATCTTGCCTTTGCCTTTCTCCTCTCCCCTCCCCCCCCCCCCACCTCCCAAACAGGGAGAAGACAACAACTTTACCTGAGAAGACTTGTTCAGGTTTAAGAGGGAAACTGGTGTATTATGAACTGTAACATCCAGTGGGGTGAGAAAATTGCTGATCTAAATACTCTTTCACTCTCTGCCCACTGATTCACTGCACCTCAAGGGCCAAAGTAAGCAGCTGTCGGACTAACCTAAGAAGTTTGGTCGGTAAGACTGCTGAAAGCAGGTCGTGAGAGAACTTTGCTGTGAATGTAACATAGTTTGTTAAGTTAGGCACCCGTTGCATTTTATCTTTATTTTCTTGTAACCATTTCTGACTTTTATGCCTCATTACTTGTACTCACTTAAAGTCTAACTTGTCACACTGTCTGGAATGGCTCACAACTGTGAGTGCTACCTCAGAGCAGACAGTCAGAAAACAGGGCAGACACTCCAGACTGGTGGTATATTCTATAATTAGATTTCACAAAGCCTTGAATTCCTTGAATCCGTCTTCTGGCAGAAGACACGGTGACAGTGTCTCTACACACATGGGCTTTTCCTTTAATGACAGTGAATGAGGAATGCACTTTGAGTCTCCGAACTCCGGTCATCACACACAGTTGCCATTTGCTTTGGAATTAGCACTTTTTCTGATAAAGTCCTTGTGACGAGGTCCCAGGGGAGCCACACTGAGACTGGTCAGTTGGAGCAAACTGGAAAGAATAGGGCAGACAATCCCCAAAACTGGTAGTTGTTCTAATACTTAGATTCACCAAGACAGCAACAAACAGCTTGTACAATACCTCACTGGTTACCCAGATCCAAAACACAGTTTCCTTAAAGCAACCCAGCCTTGGGCTCCCACCCAGACAGCCAAGTCAAATATGAAGAGTTAAAAGATCATCAGACATACAGATATGAATAAAGTTCTTAAGTCAGTTTCATAATAGAGATGGTGAGCTTCAGAGTTGCAAAAAATTCTATCAGAATTAGTTCCATAGGTTATAGTCCAATGTCCAATATCAGGGTGATCCAGACTGGAGCTGGAGACCTCAGTCTTTCATCTCAAACTTCCCCTGATGAAGCTTAAGCAGATCTGAGATACAGGATCAGGGCCCTAGAGTTCTTTTTATAGTTCTCTGGCAGCCTCGTGGGTGATCCTTTGATGAAGCATTGTGGCTTTGAAGAAAAACCTCCTATTTCCTAAGCACTACCGGTGATTAGCTGCATTGATTAGCATAAGGCAACTACCCATCTCCTGCCATTTACAGGTAGTTTACTACAAATTTCAAAGAGAAATAAAGACAATGATATTACTGCATTTACAATTCATCAAAATGTTAACATCTCCTTTTGATCTCTGAATTAACAGAATACAGTGACAGACAGGAACCATTTGGTTACATTATCAACCTCTAACAATAGATATGTAAACACACACAAAACACAATCATTATTTACTAATATGTCTCTAAAGGTTGAATCTGGGTCAATTAGCCTGCTAGTTGTGTAACCCTTTCTGGCCCTGTGTCACAGTCCTTCATTAGCATTCCACAAGCCTTCTTTGATGACTGATGAGCTATTTAGTTACAGGGGTATTTACAATGTAAATGTTTGCTGCTGCATCATAACAGGATACAGATAAGAGAAAACAATGCACATAACAACCCATTAGTTTTATGAAGTTTAAACACCCAAAACACTTAGACATTTAACAATCGCTTTGATCCGTACTAATACACAAATGAATTGGCCTGAATACACTCTGACATGACCTGGTCTGCCAGCGTCACACCCTCAATGCAAAACTGGCTGTCACTGATGTTCCTGAATACATCTCAGGGTTCCCCATTCTCGATAAGGCATCAGCCACTACATTCTCCATTCCTGTAATATGAATTATTTCCATGTCAAATTCCTGTAAGGCTAGACTCCAACAAAGTAATCTAGAATTAGTTCCCTTGGCTCGGTGCAGCCATGTCAAAGGCGCATGATCTCTTAAAACAGGACATTTTTTATTACATAAATAAGTTTTAAGTTCCTTAACAGCCCAGACAATGGCATGGCATTCTTTCTTGATTACAGCATATTTTTGGCCAATGGGAGGGTGTCCATTTTTTGCTTAAGTAGGTAATAGGATGCCATCTTGCATCGGTACTGCACCCAACCCAATGTTAGAAGCATCAGTACACAGCACAAATGTTTTGCTGAAATCAGAGCTGACCAAAACTGGCTCTTTAGATGCAGCTTCTGTTATGTTCTGGAAGCCTTTCTCACATACCTCTGTCCATACCACCCAGTCTGGTTTCCCCTTTTTTGTAAGATCTGTTATGGGGGCCACAATGCCACTAGACCTTTTTACAAATCTTCAGTAATAGTTGGCCAGACCAACAAAGAATTGACTCTGCTTCTTGGTTCGAGGGGCAGGCCTGCTCCAAATGGCTTCTACCTTCAAAGGGTCAGGGCAAATCAACCCACTGCCCACCCTGTGTCCTAGGTAGGATATCTCTGCATTTGAAGACCTTGACAGTGAGGTTGGCTTCTCTCAGCCTTTGTAACACAATTCCCATATAGTTTAAGTGGTCTTGCCAGGAGCTACTGAAAATAGCCAAGTCAGCTATATAGGTTCTAGCAAATGTTTGTAATGCCTTGAGCACCTCATTGACAATCTGCAGAAAAGTAGCCCCAGAATTTACTAATCCAATAGTCATAACCTTAAATTCATATAGTCCAGATTCCACTATTTAGGGGGATTTGCCAGTACCCCACACTCAAATCCAGCATGCTTATCAGGCTGAGTGATGGCATTTAGTTTTCTGTAATCCACACAGAATCTCATTGTTTTGTCCTTTTTAGGTACCATTACAATAGAAGAGACCCATGGTCTTTTTGACTTAGTGATTATCCCCATTTCCATCATGCTTTCTATCTCCTCCTGGATTTGCTTCTGCATTTCCCCGTTAGCCAGGTATGCTTTGCTAGGAGCTGGGCAGGGCCCTGTAGTTTGAACGGAGTGTACAATCTTGTCAGTTAAACCTGGCCAGTTGGAAAATACCTCTTTGTGGTGCTTTAAAAGGGCCAGCATTTCCAGCTTTGGGGTTGCAGTAAAACCCTCCCCAAACTCAACGCTTTCCAGAGGAATTTCTTCCCCCCTTTCTTTGGCCGAATGAATTAAAGGGGTGGAGAATGTTTCCTCATCAGCACAACAAATCATGTTCACTGCCATCTCCCTTTCATGGTAAGCTCTTGATATTGATATTCATTCTTTGCACAGCTCCTCTACCATTGGGCTTCCTTACATCATATGTGACTTCATTTACTCTTTCACTCATTTCAGAAGGTCCTTCCCAATATGCTGCATTTTGTTTTTCTTCATGGGATCAGCACCAACACCAGATCACAAATATCAAATGATCTTGCTTCAGTATGCTGATCATACCAAACTTCCTGAGTTTCCTGACTTTTCTTAAGGTTCTGTTGGACTAAATTCGTCGTAACTTGTAAATTCTCCTTAAAACAATTGGCATACTCCACTACTATCTGTCCTGTTTCCTCAGTACTGCCCTCCCAAGAGCCTTGAATCAAATCTAGGGGTCCTCTCATCTGCCTCCCATATAGGGGATCAAAGGGGGGAAAGCCAGTAAATTCTTGGGGTACACTTCTGTATGCATACAGAAGATAAGGAAGTAACCTATTCCAGTCATTTTCAAACCTGGAGATATATATTCTTAGCAGAGCTTTTAAAGTTCCATTAAATCTTTCCACAAGCCCATTAGTTTCTGGGTGATAGGGAGCAGCTTTTATATTCTTCACTCCACATTATTTCCCATAGCTTTTTTAAGACTACAGACATGAAGTTTGCACCATGGTCTGGGAAAACCTACTCTCCTGAAAATGGTGAATAAAGCTGTTGCCACTGTCTCAGTTTCAATGTTAGACAAGGCAATGGCTTCAGGGTACTTCTTTAGCATTCCACAAGGCTTCTTTGATGCTTGATGAGTTATTTTGTTACAGGGGTATGCTGATAGGCTGTGAGCAATCCCATTGGGAGCTACTTTAGCAAAGCATCGTAAGGCACCCAAGGTTGCAGTGCATGGGTGGCAAAGCTGCTCATTAGTCTAGATTGTACCCTGGTATGTCACAGGTATAACTACATAGTTCAAGGGCATGAAAAAACCATACCCCTGAGTGACAAAGTTAAACCAACCAAACCCCTGGAATAGACAGCACTCGGTCGATGGGAAAATTCTCTCATCAATTGAAGCACTGCCTCTCAGAGAGGTGGATTATCTACCCCAATGGGAGAAGCACTCCTGTCAGCATATGTAGCATCTTCTCTGAAGCATTGCAGCAGCGCAGCTGTAGCAGTGCAGCCATGCCACTGGAGTGTTTTAAGTGTAGACAAGACCAGAATGTATTACCTTTTTTACCTGAGTGAAATAAGGTGTTTTTTAAAAGGTTGAAGGAGAAAAAAGGGGGAAAGAGAAGAAAAGAATGAACATAAGGTAAAGAAAAAAGGAAACATTTACTAGATTTTTCTTTTCTACTGTTCTTATTCGTTTGCTCTTTAATAGTGAACGGATAATATTTGTATATAGAGACATGAGATCAACTTGTTATATTGCCTGCTTTTATGCTGATTCATTTTGACATTCTTCGTGGACATGTGAAAACTATAAATAAAACATTAGGAAAAATGTAAATGTGTAGCCTTTGAGAAAACTTTTTAATTTACAATACATGGTAGAGTCATGCAAAGCATTTCTTTACTTGAACAAAAAGACGTATCTATTCATAAGTAACATATGTGATAAACAAGTAATAAAAAATACGAATCAAAATAATTGCTAAAATATTGTGTTTTATTTTAGCGTGTTCATAAATTAAGATGGTCAAATCAATCTATTGTTTATTAATACCAAAAATGGTTAAAAAAATATACAATTTACCTTATATTTTATCTCATATACAAATCTGCAAAATAAATATATACATTAATTTACTTGTATTTTTAGTCATACACATTTACAAAAAATATGTGCTACATACGCAAAGTATGATACATCCGATAAAATACAGAGTAACAAAGCTAGTGTAGTACCAAAACTAAGATGGTTTAATGGCCAAAAGAGCTAACTTATTATCACTGAAAGCTTTACTCTACCCAAAATCTGTGATGATTCTTTTCAAAATATCACTAGGGTCCAAGTAACTTCAAAGTTACCAAATTGCTACATGAAATGGGTTTCTATCATCAGTTTCCATAATAGATATTTTCTGCTACATGAGTTGTTTTCTCAAGTATCCCACTTTCATCAGAACTTTCCTCTAAAAGTAGTACTAAATTTGACATAGTTGTGTGAGGATCAAGTAGTTTCACAAGGGGGATCTCCACCCTTCTTTCATGAAAGATACGATTCTGAAGCGTCATAGCTAACATAGAGTCCATGCCCAGTGATGCAAGTGATGTGTTCATTGTAAAATCACTCACATTTGTACTACTGAGATGACTCACCAATGAGGTGATATAATCTTCAGAATTGACTGGAGATAAATTCTGAGGTTTTCCTTGTTCAGATAGGTGAAGCTTACTGCCCAGTTCTTCTGAAATTAGTGTATAGAAGCGACTTTTGAGTGATGCTATTCGAGAAAGAACATGATTGCTTAGAGTTCCAAAATTTAATTTTACTACAGCTTGCTGAGGATTATTCAGAATTAAACTTTTTTTAAGATATTCATAAATTTCATGTACCTGCAGAATATCTATGCCTTTGGATTCCAAAATATTTTGAATATGATTTTGATTTAGCAATAATCCAAGATTCA
This sequence comes from Terrapene triunguis, assembly GCF_002925995.2. Taxonomy (NCBI): domain Eukaryota; kingdom Metazoa; phylum Chordata; order Testudines; family Emydidae; genus Terrapene; species Terrapene triunguis. The sequence continues at coordinate 12,147 of NW_020715416.1, forward strand.
AGGCACCCCAATTAAGGGATTGTCCTGAAAGTCCACAATTCCTCCTGTAGTGGCAGAAAATATCCAGGAAAGAATTAGCAGCAGCATAGTTTGCTTGTGTTGAATTTCCAAGAAATGAAGTCACAGAGGAGTAACACACAAAATAGTCAAGTTCCTGCCCTCTGGTAGCCCGGTGGAGATTTATTGCACCTGCAACTTTGGGACTTAACACTTTCTCAAAGTGAGATAAGTTCAGAGCTTCAAGACGTCCATCATGCAAAACCACAGCACTATGGAATACACCTTTGATTGGGCTCTTTGGAAAGATTCTGTCAATTGAACTCATAGCTTTCTCAACCTGTAAGTGAGAAATAACATTACACTGCAAACTGACTATTCTGCTCCCTTCACACTGATTTTGCAAAGCCTTGATTTCTTCTTGCTTCTCACTGCTTGGATTGCTCCTTGAAAGTATTGCAATACAGCCCCCTCCATTCTGGGCTATAAATTTCACAGTTTCAAATCCAAGCCCAGTGAGTCCCCCTGCCACTATGTAAACCGCATTCTGCTTAAACATTTTCTTCTGTGCTTCATACACTGGTATGTCTGAAATCCTGTTGGTCGCCACATCCCCTTTCAGCACAGCCAGTGGGATAGATTTGCAGGTGAAATAGGAGGTCGCTGCACTGTTTGTACTTTCAAAGTTCTCAGTCTGCTGAAAAACAGAATATGACAGGTTTTTAAATTGTTTCATTTGCATTGATTTGATCCATCCGTGGACAGCCCTTAGGGATTGTTTCAGAGCTGCTTTCTGAAAGGTACTGAAAAGTTTCAGTACATGAACACGGATATTTTCTTGATCACTTCCAATTAGGTATCGAAAACATTCAGACTGTTGATTACCATGTACTATCACAAGGTCTCGGAGATGGGAAAGACGGACTAGAACTTCCTTAGACATTCCATCTACTGGAGGCAGATAAACAAGGGCATGGCACTGATTTACACGTTGCCACTGATCAGACGTAGGTTTTGCAAGTACTGTTCTCCAGCCCATTTCCTGTGCTGTCAGAGTAAGCACTTTGCACAAAATTGACTCTGGTTCAGTAGAAATAATACCTAAAGTCCCACTGTGTTTCATCTTTGGTAATGTTCGATTTATAATTTCCCATGCTACCATAAAGTATGACACACAAGGTACATTTCTAAAGCATGGAAACTTCTTGATGTTGAAACAAACTGTCTCTGGAACCTTGACTCTTGATGATGCAACAACTGGATAACATGAAACAACTTGATCTCCCACCTTAACTTTTTTCACTTCACTGCCTACTGCAGTTACTGTGCCACTGAAGTCCAGAGCTAAAAGCTTATGTTTGTCTGTTGTATATGAATTCCAATACAATGTATTCCCAAAGTTACAGCTTGAAACGCTAACAGGAAAATAGTCTTCTGAATGGATGCATACTTTATCCATTTGAACTTCAACACTGTGATTTTCAAGCTGAGTAATGGTATTATTGGCTATTTCAGCAGATAAATCTTTCACTTGGTAAGGATCTGTAGTGTATAAAGTGAATGTCTCTGAGTTGTGAAGAGACTTTGAAGGTTGATTATAATCTACATCTTTAAATGGTGTGCGTCTGATTTCCGAAGTGTAAATTCTTCCTTGATTGATCCAAATTTCTGGATGATCCTGTCCTTCATACTTTACAATAACATCTGCTAAGGTTGAGATGTCCAGTGTACTCGAAGAACTGATGTCAATCATCTGAAATGTGATTTCTGAAACTTCAACTATGCAGGTTCTCGTCATGCCACACAAAGCAAACCCAGGGTTAATATGATCTACATTTCTATCTGTTGTTCTGTAGGTGATTATTCTAACTGAACAACTGGATTTTTTCTCTCTTAATGCCACAATAATTTGGCGATAAGCCTCACAACACTTAGCTAAATGTGCCACCACTTTGCTTGGGAACTTGTCGTTTAACTTCTGAATTCCCCACATGAACAAAACATCCTGGTAGTCTTCAAGCTCCCTTTTCATTTTATGTTGTGTGGTCATTTCTGAACTCTTGGCTTCCAGCAATGTCTCCCAATCTTCATACATAACATATCTTGACTCATTGTGTAAGTATCTTTTGAGCTGCTGAGCTATTCCAAGTCTGTCAGCGAACACAATGACTCTGGGTGCTTCCCCTAAACGTCCTATGGTCTGAGCGGGAAATATTTCTTTCCACTCATTTTCAAAGAGCAAGTCATTGTCTCTGGGGGATGTTGGCTTCATAAAAGTAATCCCAACACATTTCAGTTCTGCCAAAACAGAGCCACGTTTATCTGTAAAGCATCCACAAACCTCTAAGTAGTTCCCAGTCGATTTGCTTGTTTTCAAATATATCATCATTTCCTCCTCCAAAGGTCTGCAAACTACAAGGCTGCCTATGCCAGAAGGAAAGCCTGCTCTGGTTTGGAAAGTTATTGTCATCATAACAGCGGTCATCTGTAGAAAACAGTCTAACAGCACTGGATGGATACAATAGTCAGATATCTCTTCTCTTGTTTCTCTGTTCACCTTTATGCTGGTTATAGCTTCCTTTAGCTCTTCACAATAAAATACATCCCTTAACTGTCTGAACATGGAACCATATTGAAATCCAACCTGAGACAGTGTTTCATAAACCTCATCGGCTGTAACTACTGATTTACACCGTTGAAAGATGTCTTGAAAGGAGATGCTGTTTTCTTCCACTGCAGCTTCAGACTTCTTTGTAATTTGTCCTGATGCATAAACTGCAGCTGAGGATGACAGTATTTTGAAATCTGTCACAGTTTTTTGTGATGCCAATTCTATCTTTAAAACATGGTAATTTTGGTTTAAAACACATGGTGCCAAAAAATTGATACTAATCTGACAAGTACTTAAAGGCACTTTTGGCCTCAAGCTACTCATCACAGATGCCAAACCGAGCTCTGCAAAAAATGCACCTGGAACTAAAGCAACACCATTGTTCTTGTGCTCATATAAATAGGGTATTAATGCCTGGGACACTGGGCAGTTGAATTCAGAGTTGTCGTTGTTCAAACTGTAAATCAAAGGATGATTTGAATTTACAGCTCTTCGATTTGCTTGTTGATGGATGTCCAAATAGGTCATTAGCTTCTTACGATCAAACTGGTACCTTGGAAAGGCTGCTGGAATACCCTGATACCCTTCATAAAAGTGATGCCAGTCAGGATTATATCCCAGTTCAAACAGATTCCCTGCAAGACTAAGAAGAGTCTGATATTCTTTACCAGTTTGCAAGGAGGACAGAACTCTAGTTTGTTTGCCTAGCGTTTCCGTTATATACCTGTGTAATGCTCTTTCTGGGCCTATTTCAACAAACACAACATTGTCCTTTTCTTTAGCTGAAGTCACTATGGCCTGTGTGAAAGCTACAGGATCTCGAGCATGTTGGGCCCAGAACTTGCCTGTAGTGAAATCATCTGCGGAAGCAGCCTTCCCAGTCAGTGTTGAAATCACTTCAATTTCCGGCGTCTGTTTTTCCAAATATTGTAAATGCTCCATCATCTCCTTTACGATTGGATCCATCATGTGGCTGTGGTATGCAGCTGGGACATGTAAAACACGAAGAAATATGTCTCTCTTGCTGAACACTTGAGCTAGTTCTTTCTGAAGGGCACTCACAGAGTCTGCATCTCCAGACAAGGTACAGGAAGAAGGGCTGTTAAAAGCTGCAATACACACCTTCCCAGAATACGGGCCAAGGGCTTCTGATACTTCTTGAACAGGGATGTTACCAACTACCAACATTCTGCCTCCGGTAACCTTCGCCTGTAACCTACTCCTGTGATAAATTACTTTGACGGCATCTTCAAGCGAAAGAAACCCTCCACAATGGGCGGCAGCAACTTCTCCAACTGAATGGCCAACAGCAGCCACTGGCTTAATTCCCCAGTGTTTCAGAAGAGAAGTTAAGGCAACCTGGAGAGTAAAAAGCAACGGCTGGGCAATTTCTGGCCTGGAGAAATCCTCACATTCACTTTCTGTTAATTCCAGGAGGCTAATGGGTACATATTGCTGAAATAACATTTCTATTTCTTTACATTTGTCTCTGAATACTGGCTCTGAACTCAATAATGTCTTGCAGATCCCTTTGAAATTTACTCCATTAGCACAGAACACAAAAACTAGCTGTGGAGTCATCTTTGACGGAGTTGTTTCTGTTTTAGCTGCTAATGCAACTTGTTGCTGTAAATGTCGAAGAGAGTTTGTAACAAATGCTTTTCTGTACTTATAATTTACATGGCTTCTTCTACAGGCAGATGTATAGGCCAGATTTGGGAGAGTTACTGAGTTGCTTATGTTTAACTGCTCAGCTGTGTCTTCCAATGTCAAGTTGAGGGATTTGCTTGAAGCCGCAGAGAGTACAAATAATTCAATCGGTCGTTTAAAAGAGGGAAGAACCTGTATTTGCTTAAACTGTCTGACAACAACATGGGCATTGGTTCCCCCAAATCCAAAACAGTTGACACCAGCTACTCTTCCAAATTCTCTCGACTCTTCCCATTTCTCTACTGTTGTTGGAATTGATAGATTTAATTTCTCTGTATTTATGCTACTAATATCCTCTCTGTAATGCAAAGATGGAACAATCGTTTCATGGTGCATCATTAAAAGAACTTTAATTAACCCAGCTGCCCCAGCAGCTGATTCAGCATGGCCAACGTTCCCTTTAACAGAACCAATCTTTAGAACAGGCATTTTAGGAGATCTGTTATTACCAATGATGCTACCTAGGCTCTCTGCTTCTGTAGGATCTCCAGCAGGAGTTCCTGTGCCATGTGCTTCAACATACTGCACAACTGATGGGTCAACATGAGTCAGATAAATGCTGCGTAGTAACTTTTCCTGTGCTGTCTGAGATGGTCTTGTGATTGGAGTCACAGATCTGCCATTCTGATTTACTGCACTGATGTTTATAACTCCCCATATTCTGTTGTGATCTTCTAGTGCCTGTTTCAGAAGAAGGAATTAATGTATGGTATCATTTGGGATTTTTACCATATAAGGAAGACCACAAAAGCAAGAGCAGACAGAACACTTGTTTAACTGTTCAATGTACCCTTTTTTTTACACAAAGACAAGTGCCTAAATATTTTAGCCCTGGATATTAACCTCACATTAGAAGAGTTGCATCTAGAGCTGTGAATCTCTCCTCCCATAAGAGGACATATTAGAATGGGAATTGCACACTCCTGGTTATCTGGAAATCTTATTTTTGGAAGTTCTATGAAAATGAACCTACCTTTTTTAGTGGCTTAAGTAAAAGAACACCGCAGCCTTCTCCCCTTCCATAACCATTTGCCTTTTTAGAAAAGGGCATACTCATCCCCTCAGGAGAAATCATTTTTGCTTTACTCAGAGATACGAAGGTGCGAGGATCTATAATGCAGTTCACTCCTCCACACAGAGCCGCTTCACAATCTCCTGTAGTAAAATAAATTTGTGACTGTTTTCCATCTTCTGTACATCTCTACCGATTTACATTAATACGCTGTAGTAATATAATGAATTGACGGCATTACTCATTGCTGATAAATGAAAGAATTTATGGAGAGATTATAAAAACAGAATTGACCCACTGAAAGTTCTTAGACATATTCAAACTTTCAGGTTCTGAAACCCAACAGATGGTAAAATTCTCAGTGTTTGGAATTGGCCTGAGCAGACAGCAGAATATTAGTAGAAGTCACTGAGGTAGTAAATATTCTTCGTCTAAAAAAATAAAAGTAAAAAACCACCCAACCCTCCATGAATCATGATAGTGTGATAGGGCAGAATGGCAAATACTAACAATTTCCTAAAAATGGAAAGCTTGTTTTGACCAAATGCGCCCCTATGTTCACACCCTACAAACTATTTTTTTTTTAATGGAGATGTCCTATCTCCTAGAACTGGAAGGGACCTTGAAAGGTCATTGAGTCCAGCCCCCTGCCTTCACTAGCAGGGCCAAGTACTGATTTTGCCCCAGATTCCTAAGTGGCCTCCTCAAGGATTGAACTCACAACTCTGCATTTAGAGGCCAATGCTCAAACCACTGAGCTATCCCTCCCCCCTACTGATTCTAATAATCTTTGTGCAAAATATACCCTGTGAGGTATCATTTGAAAACTAATAATTCATGAGTCAATAATATCATGGTGAAATTTAGATAGCAACGTTATATGTAAATTTGTGAATTCCCCAAGAATATTGGTTGTGGCACACGTTCAAGCCTACATAGCCCCAGTTAGGCAGAACTGGTCAAGTAGGTCTATCTTAAACACAGGAATGTGTGTTTACCTCACTTTACAGATAATTAGTAAACTAGATCCTTGAGACAGTAAGAGGCGGAGAAGGAATTCTGCATTTTATCAAACAATAGCATGAAATGTCTTTCACAATGAGACTCCTTGTTTCCTTCCTCACATCAAGAATGAACTTTGTCTAGAAGGGGAAACCTCAGGAAAATGCATTTCAAAGGGTGACTGAACTATAAACATCCCAAGTTATCCCTCCCTATCCATCTCTCTCTCTCCTTCACCTAAGAAGACAAAAGAAACAGACTTTGGGGCAGATCGTGGTCTGAGAATTTGGTCAGCGATATCACTGGAATTATGTGGTAAGGGACTTTACCTTGAATCAAGTCTAGATTGTTAAGTGTTTTATCTCTATTTCTTTTGTAACTACTTCTAACTTTAATGCCTTATACTTGTACTCACTTAAAATCTCTCTCTTTGTAATTAAATTTACTTATTTTATTATTTAATCAAAACTAATCTAGTGTTGTGAATGGTTTGGGTAACTCCATTTACGGTGGCAAATTGCTGTATAATGATCCCCTTAGAAGGCAAAAGACCTAATATATCTGGTCTATCAAGAGAGGTCTGGGCAGTGCAGAACAAACATTTTTTTGAGGGAAATCCAGGACTGGGAGTGTGGTGAAGTCCCCCTGTATGTGGTAAACAAGGCTGGTGGAAGTCAGAGTGTGACTGGAGAGTGCTGGCAAGTTGCAGCTATACACAGACACAAAGGGTATGACCTGCATGCTATTTTTCTGTTTGTGAGGGGCCCAGGTTGGGTGCTGCAGCAGCAAAGCATTGTGAGGCATCCCAGGTTACAGGGCAGGAGGTGACACAACCCCTCATTGGTCTGGATTGCACCGCAGAATGTCATACTCAAATCTTTCATGGCTGCTGATAATCAGTGAGAGTGACTGGCAATTGCTGTTGCCTGTCACAGGAACTGAGAGTGCAAAACTTTCATTTTGTTCACTTTGGTAATGGTAAAATGCAAATGCTTTTAGTCCTTACCAGCTGTGATATTAGTCAAATTCTAGTACTGCACATATATACCTTAGCAGTTCAATTGCTGTAGCAATCCTAATTTATTTGCTTATTTACTTTTAGTCCCAATACCTTGTTTAACTGCTTGCGAGCCGTAATGCAAAGCAAAAAGAAACGATGAGCATGCAGTATCGATGGAAAGTGATGGTCCAGTCAGATTAAAAGTGTATGAAATCCTGTTAGCAGCTATGCTCATTGCTGCCCCAGTCCCATCGTAATGATTTATTTCAGTTACTGCTCTGCTTGATATGATCTCATAATCTCTGTTCATAAGACCTGTAAAAACAACAGACATGTTTCATGTTAGCAAGAGATTAAAACAGGGGATCAGATCTAAACCTAGTGGTGTTCTTTGCTCTCCTAATTTTATCCTGTGCTGCCTTATGTCAGCACCTAAGGTGAAATCCTGGCTGTATTGAAGTCAATGGCAAAACTCCCATTGACTTCAGTGAGCCCAGGATTTCACTCCTGATCTATATATTTGAGACTTGAAATCTGTCTGAAGATATTAAATGACATGAAGGCCTCGTCTGCAAGAGAAAGTTGCACTGGTCTAACTAAAGGTGTGATTCTAAACTAATTCAGTGACACTGGGACAAACCCCTATTTTGATTTAACTTAAAAGGATTCCTAATTAACTTAAACTAAACCAAAATGAGCCTGGTTTAAAGGGAAATAAGAAAGTCCACAGAGCCTTTTGCTCTGGTTTAACTGACTGGGTTTTAAAAATCACACCTTTAGTGAAGCCAGCGCAACGTTCTTGTGTAGCCCCGGCCTTAGTGCTTGATATTGACACAGCCTTATGCAGCTGGGCAGGGCAGTGAGATCGTATAAGAACCATCCCATGTGGCCATGCAGGGCTTAGCCGGCTTATGAGACATTGGGTTTGGTGAGGCAAGAGCAGGAGCTGCACTCCCAATAGTCTCCCTGGAATGAAATGGGTTACCTAGAGAGGTGGTGGAATCTCCATCCTTAGAGGTTTTTAAGGCCCATCTTGACAAAGCCCTGGCTGGGATGATTTAGTTGGGGTTGGTTCTGCTTTGAGCAGGGGGTTGGACTAGATGACTTCCTGAGGTCTCTTCCAACCCTAATCTTCTATGATTCTATGATTCTGTGTGAGCAGGTAGATGAGGGGAAAGGGAGCGTTTTACTGATCCTGTGGCCATGCAGCCCTGCAGTGGGAGGAGGGAGGAGCTGGACCAGTCCAGCTGGAGGACCAGGAGCTGTAGGCACAAAGGCTCCCAGAGTTGTCAGGAGTGTAAGGGAAGCATCCACACTGCTACCTCCATCCGGAGACCACAGTGTCAACCCACCTCCTTAGCCAGGCAGTGCTGTTTGTGATTTAGACTTAGGCTATGTCTACACTACCACTTATGTCAGCAAAATTTATGTCGCTCAGGGGTGTGAATATTCCAGCCCCTGAGCAACATAAGTTACAACAATATAAGTGCCGGTGTGGGCACGAAGCTCTCCCACCAGCATAGCTACCACCGCTCATGGGGGTGGTTTAATTATGTCGACAGGAGAGTTCTTTCTTGTCGGCTTAAAGTGGCTACAGTAGAGATCTTACAGCAGTGCAGCTGCATCAGTACAGCTGCGCTACTGTAAGCTCCCTAGTGTAGACTTGACCTTAAAGCAGTGGTTTTCAAACTTTTTTTCTGGTGACCCAGTTGAAGAAAATTGTTGATGCCCGTGACCCAATGGAGCTGGGGTGAGGGGTTTGGGGTGTGGGAGGGGCTCAGAGCTGGGGCAGAAGGTTAGGGTGCGGGGGTGAAGGCTGCAGGGTGGGGCCAGGAATGAGGAGTTTGGGGTGCAGGAAGGGTCTCTGGGGGGGGCTCAGGGCTGGGGCAGGGGATTGGGGCAGGGGTTTACCTCGGGCGGCTCCTGGTCAGCGGCGCAGCGGGGATGCAGAGGCAGGCTTCCTGCCTGTCCTGGCACCGCGGACTGTGCTGCGCCCTGAAAGAAGCCAGCAGCAGGTCTGGCTCCTAAGTGGAGGCGCGCAAGGACTCCACGTGGCTCTCGCTCACAGGCACTGCCCTCCCAGTGGAGTGGGGAGCCAGTGCTTGGGGCGGGGGCAGCACGCGGAGCCCTGTGGCCCCCCTGCCTAGGAGCTGGACCTGCTGCTGGCCGCTTCCAGGGCACAGGGCAGTGTCAGAACAGGTAGGGACTAGCCTGCCTTAGCCGGGCAGCACTGTCAATGGGACTTTTAATGGCCCGTTCGGCAGTGCTGACCAGAGCCACCATGACCCAGTGCCTTACATTCCATGACCTACTACTGGGCGGCAACCCGCAGTTTGAAAACCACTGCCTTAGAGTATCATTTATGTAGCAATGAACAATACCATGAACTAGTTAGATAACATGAGCTGTTTATAACATCAGAATGCAGCATTGTTCATAGTATGGTAGTTTTAGATTTTCTATCATTAGATAAATTTAGATAACTTTCTATAGTATATGGAAATGTGTACTGTTTTCCAAGATGCTAAATTTATGAACTGGTTCACCACTAGGCTGCAAGCTTACCAACAAAAACCCCTGTTTTGGTGCCACTGACATGTTCCATCGTGACTCCTGCATCCTCCAGTGCTCTGTACGTGCATTCCAGGAGTAACTTTTGTTGAGGATCCATGCGCTCAGCTTCCACATCATTAATTCCAAACAGCTTGTTGTCAAATGTGTTAAATCTAAGAAATATAAACCAAGAAATGATATGATATATATATACAGCATACACTACAGAGATTTTTTGTATATTCAGTTATTATTACATGATAAGCCAAACGTCTGTATATTTCCCAAAAAAAATCTCAATTAAAAAACAGCATGCTGGTAAAAGTACAAATTTTGTTCTTCTCCCTATGCAAAGCACCACCTCCAAAAATATTTTATCTTCATAAGGGTATAGCTACCAAATAGCCAAAAGAGTTCTTAAAACACAACTATATAAAGAAGTGAAATAAAGAATGGAAGAAAAAAAGATATTAAAAGTATTTTTTAAAGTTATACTGTACCACTAACCCAGACAAATAATATATCATTGTTAGGTTTTACAGTAGAGCTGGTTAGAAAAATGTCAGTGATACTTTTCTCATCAGAATTTGCTGATTTGTCAAAATCAAAAATGTTTCACAGTTTGATATCCATAAAGTTCTGATGGAATCCAGGCAGAGTATTCCCAGTGTGCCCCACAGAATCAGGGGCAGCCAACTGCCTTGTTTTGTTTAGAAAAAAGCAAATGAAAACAGACTGATTTTTCCAAAACAAAAAAATTTGAAATTTCAGATATTTTGAAATGTTGAAATTTCCTGTGGAATGGAAATTCTGCATTTCGACCAGCTCTGCTTATGAGCAAAGGGGCAGATTCTCAGATGGTGTAAACTGTGATGGCTCCATTGAAGCCAAAGCTATTCACGTCAGTGGGAACAGGATTAAGCTTTAACATATAATTTAAGAAAATTTGGCTAATGATTTTGGAACACAGAAACAGGCTTACTCATCAATAAGTGCAGCTTGTGTCGTGCATATTTTTCCTGGTTTGTTATCATCTGGATCATACCATTCTCTTGTATTGAATCTTTCTGGAGTTATTTCTACAGTACAGTTTCTGCCCTCCACCAGTACTTGCCAGAAATTGTCGATTCCTTCACCTGTTGCATGAAAAAAAATTTATAAGCAGATTAAATGTTTTTTAACAGCACATACTGAAATTGAAACTCTCATATATCTACCTTATAAAAGTAAAATGTTACATTGCCTTTAAAAATAAAGTTACTAACGATAAGCAAATGAAAATTCCCAAGTTATAAGGAAATTAAAGATTTGCAGATGAATGGTGCTTCTGTGTTTCCTCAAATTCTGTGTGTTTTACAAAAAAACAAAACAACCCGTACAAAATCCTAATTTTTTCTCCATTTTGAGATACACTGGGAAGTTTTTCCAAACCATTAAGGGCATCAGAGATAGTCACGTCTGCCATGACGGGTACAAGATATAAACTGGTCACAATTCAATATTTATCAGTGTGCACAAACTAACAGACTTCTGGCATAATAGTTTATGTAATCCCAGCCACTGCTGTGTTAACTTAACTGTAACTTCATTAAAGTCAGTGGAGTTTACACACATGTAAAATTGTTGCAAGTTTGGCCTGTCATCTTTCATTGTAATGTAGAGTTTGTCCTTTTCAGAGGTTGGTTTCACATGTCATACTCTAGGTTACCCTGCTTCGTATGTTTCTATGAAAACAGGTGCTTTCATAGAAGCATCAGTGTTTTCCCCAGGAATTGAAATTAGGGGGGGTGTTGGAATTTACAGGCAGGGGGGTGAGGGCCAATGAGGGGTGAGACCGTGAGGGTGAAGGTGAGCTGTATGGCACCATAGTAAAAACTGAAAAATGTTTCAAGACCATTTTATTAGATTTAACTCATATTTTAAAATCATCACACAAATTAACAGTTGGCTACTCAAGCCTTCTATGAAGCACTAAATCTTCCTTTTTGGTTTCTTGTTATAATTTTGCACAACTTTGTTAATGAACTTCTTGAATGCAATGCGTTCATCTTTGGTGGTTTCTCGTGTGTCCGGAACTTCCATTCTTCAGTTGATATGCTCATTAGTTCATTCACGTGATCAGGCAGAAGGCGACTTCTTTCAGAACACAAAATTCTAATCAATGATGAAAAAGAATGCTCAACTGTATCTGTTATGACTGGGAGCAGTAAGAGATGAATTCCTACTTCTTTCATCCCAGGAAACATAGCATAAAGATCGGGTTGAGCCACTAGTGATGATAAAAAAGAAGTTGAAGTCAAATCTTCATTCGTTCATCATCTGATATTCCACACTGTCTACAAATTCTCTATTCTGTCCTGAGCACATGGCAGCCCATTGCTGGTAGTACCTCACTCCACTCAATTGTCGGTGTTTTATAGGACAGGGATCTGTAAAAGCTACGTAGAGGTTGAGTAGAATCTAGAAATCGCTGTTGTAGATTTTTAAGAATCAACTCTGTGTACTTTTTCAGTTGTCTTAACAAACACTTCTTGTTCTCTTCACTTAAGGATTCAATATAAATGCCTTCATTAGTCAACTTCTGAACTGAAGTCTTTGCTTCTTCCAGTTTTTTTTCAATGGACAGCACTCTGATTGATCCAAATGTAGCTTCTATTGCTGGACAAAGATCTACTACTGTTGTAGCAGATGCCTGGATGGCATTGTTTAATGACCCAAGTGGTTTCAACGGTAGACTTACAAGAGAGAGAATGGCAATAGTCATCTCTGAATGTAGTAGCAAAAGTAATCCGCCAGCCTCACTACTTAGATCCATTCCATCTTTGTAGATACTTTCCAACGCCAGTAATAATGGCTGGAGTAATTTTAAGACAACAGCCAAGGATCACTCATGAGAAAGCCAGAGGATTTTCCCAGGTTGGACTAATTTGAACTTCAGTCCCAGTGTATCTTCTATATTTTCCAAGATATTTAGTCTTTTTGGACTCTTGCTGAAAAAAGAACATAATGAAGACATTACATGTGTAGCTTTTTTAATGTCTTTTGAAGAGTCTGCAGCTCATACTAGCGCTAGTTGGAGTAGATGGCCTCTGCAGTGTGTATAGGAGAGATTAGGGTTACACTTTTCTCTGAGCAAAGCTTGTACTTCACCATGTCTTCCAGAGAAGTTTGCAGCTCCATCAAATGCACAAGCAGCCATCTGTTTGGTCCAACTGACAAGCATTTAACTCTTCTAAGATGTGGGTTGTCACAGATGCAGCTGATGTGTCTTCTATAACTTGAACATCTAGAAATGCATCTATTGGCCTAACACTGACATCAAGATAACATACACAATGACTTAATACTTGATGCCCATTTGCATCGGTGCATTCATCAGCCATGTATGCAAATTTTTTGAATGTGTTGAGAGAGTTCTTCATTTTTTCAACTGTTGAGTCTTTCACTGTTGCACCACATGCTTCTAGCCAGTCAGTTGAGTTTCTTGCAGAAAGATAGTGAGCATTTGCTGGTCTTGTTCAGAACCAGTGTTCAACTTCAGGATGAACAAGTGACAATGCACTTAACATTGTCCTCCAGTTTGTAGTGTGTGGTATCTCTTGCTTAAATAGAAAGTATGATGCCACAGCCATGTTTCTTCGCATGAACTATGTTGTGTGTCCAGCATTCTTAAGAGCCTCATTAACACTCACCGGTGTTGTCCTTGGTCAGTGGAGACTCAGAGTTCAGAGGTGCTTTCACATGAGTTCACCTCCCAGGTGGGGGGGCAAGAAGGCACCTTGCTCGTTTCTTCAGCTGCTCACTGTTCGCTCTGGCCACTTTTGTTTGTTGTGTCACCATTCACTCTGAACTTTAGGGTACAGATGTGGGGACCTGCATGAACGACCCCCCCTAAGCTTATTTACCAGCTTAGGTTACAGTAGCTGCCACCACCAAGTGTTTTAAATATTTAGGGGTAGTCACTTGGAACTCTGCCTTTCCCCCAAAATTTCCCAAGTCCTTACACCCCTCTTCCTGGGTAGACCTGAGAGAATTGAGAGAAGAACCAATAAGGGGACAAGATAGTTTCAAAGAGGGAGGGGGAGGGAGTCTTTGTCTGTTCAGTGTGTGCTTTTGCCGGACGGGGAGAAGGAACCATCCCACTCCTAACAGGGTAGTGAGTAATTAGAGAAGGAATGTATTAAATTACTTTTATTTCTATTTGTAATTTCTTTTGCAAAACAGAGGGAGAATCAAATTGGGTTTCTGTGTAACTTTAAAGTTTTGCCCAGAAGGAATTCCTCTGTGTTTTGAATCTGTTGTCTGTGAGATTATCTTGCTTTCTTATCTCACAGAGGTATTCCTTTCACTTTTTTTTCTTTAATTAAAAGTCTTCTTTTAAGAACCTGATTGATTTTTCATTGTTTTAAGATCCAAGGGTTTTGGCTCTGTGTTCACCAGGAATTGGTGAGGGAACGCTCTTAAGTCTACCCAGGAAAAGGGGTGTAAGGACTTGCGGGGGGGGGACAATTAGTCTCAAATCTGCCCAGGAAAGGGGGGGTTAAGGACTTGGGAAATTTTGGGGGAAAGGCAGAGTTCCAAGTGACTACCCCTAAATATTTAAAACACTTGGTGGTGGCAGCTACTGTAACCTAAGCTGGTAAATAAGCTTAGGGGGGGGTCGTTCATGCAGGTCCCCACATCTGTACCCTAAAGTTCAGAGGGGGGAATAAACCTTGACAGGTAAAAGAGGAATTAACCCTTAACTGTCTGTTTATGACAGCTCTGTTGCCAATGGCCATGCGCCACCACCTTCTGCTGCCACCTGCCACTGTGACCACTGCGAGTTGGTCTATTGAGGTTCCACCCAGCTCTCAGTGATTTCAGCTGAGCTCTCAGTGGGGGAACCTCACTGCTAGTGCAGACTGGGCCATCTCTTCCACAGAAGAACTGTCCCACAGCAGGTCTAAGCACTTAGACCTGATTATCAGTGATTTCAGCTGCAGTGGTCACTTAACAAAACAAGAGACTATCTATGGAGCCTAATCAGCTCTTTTTTTAAACAGTGGAGAGGGGCAGGTCAAATAGTACTTGTGACTCAGGCAGACCATCAAGCAAAACACCTGTCCCCACCCTCTCTCTTGATGCCTTCAATCAGCACAGGCTAAGTACAGTTCTTCTGCCCTTTACTCATACAATAAGAACAACAACATTTCATTACCCCTCACCCCTCACACACACACCCCCCGCATTCAAGTGATCTGTAACCCAACCCAAGCCAAAATATATTACTTGGGCAACACAGCTCTGTTTGCTGGATACCTAGGTAGATTAGGTGTGAATGTAAATACAATCTGGTCCTGAAGCCTTTCCCCACTTAGCCGCCAGCTCATCACTAGCTGTCAGGGGGAGCTCATTTAGACTTTGCTTACAAATCATAATTTGAAATTATTAGGTTGGCCAACATCACCGAAATGAATGCACTGACATTGTCATAAAAACAACAGCTGTATAAGGAAGCTAGTCTATGTTCATACTTTTCAAATCTATTATACTTTTTCAGATACATGTATTTTATCATACACTTTATATGCTTTTAAACTGTGTATTAATGTTTCAATTTCAATTCAAATGTTCAAACAATCACTAAATTGGCAACACTGCATGTAACTAGTTCCCAAAACTGGTTGGGGAAATTCAGGAGGGTGTACACCCCCTCTCCCCCCGTAGTGGGGGTGTAGGTAAATCCCTGTGCTTGACGTTTATTGAGGGTAGAGATTGAGTTTTATCTTCCCAGAGATAGAGATGCAGTTGTGTAGGCATAATCAGTGAAGGGTTTGGTTATCTTTTCAGTTCCTGCATGGTGCTTTTCTTCTGTTGAGGGTTAATAAAATGATTGGCTGCACTGATAGTGAAACCTAGAGTGACATTTCCCATTAGAAGACTGTTATCAGTTACTTATAATTTTGACCATGTTGTTTTGTCCATCAGGCTACTGGTGTGCTGAGACCACAGTCAAACATCCTGACCAATACTATCTGTCTGTTTCCTTCTATTCCCCATCTGTCTGTCTGTCTGTCTGTCTATATCCATATGTTGTCTTATACTTAGTTTGTAACCTCCTTGGGACAGGGACTGCCTTTTTGTGCTGTGTTTGTGTAGCACCTACCACAGTGGGATCTTAGTCCATGACTAGGGCTCCTAGGTGCTATGGTAATACAAATAATAAATACATAATAATAATATTAAATCTTACAGCTGTTTCCATGAGAAGCTCTTGCACCTGACCACAATGCTTTGGAGAAAGGACTTGAAACTCGGCACCAGGGTTTCTCTGGAGTCAGGGATGTGCTTTTTCCCATCCCCGTGAAAATCTGCCCAAACTTGACCAAGTTATGAGCTTTTGAAAAATCTCAGTTTGCACGTGCTCAGTAGAGGGTTGTTAGAGCTGGTGACTGAGCATGCTCCTTCCCCAAGATGCAAGGATGAGCAGGACTTTTCCTGCAATTGCTGCTTATGGCTGCTAAAGACCTATAAAGAGACTATCTTTAATGTGTGCTCAATTCTCCCATTTCAGGTGCTCAGGCAGCAAGGAGAAAGAGAAACAAAAAGGGCCTGACTTGAATGCAGAGAGATAAGGGATGGGAAGTGGGTGGGGAGAGGAAGAGATGCAGGGTGGGGAGGCAAGGGGTTTAGCAGCTGGAGCTGTGAGTGGAGGGGGACAGAAAATGAGGAAAAAAGGAAGAAAAGGGGGGGGGCAAGAGCCAGAGGTGGAAGGATAGGAGTAGGAGGGAAAAAACAGCAGGAGTTGAACAGATGGGGGACATGCAGGAGCCAGGGAGATAACAAAAGGGGAGGAGACAGATGACAAACTAGGGGTATAGGATTAGGACAGGACAAGGAGAGACTGGCTGTGGGGAGAAAGGTCCATAATCACTAGCTAATGCTCCCCTACAGAAGCTGAATTTGAACCTATTACTCCTGAGTCTCAACATTACTTTGCTGTCTAGCAAATAGCAGTGAAACCCACTGGCAAAGTGTGTATGTCTCATTCTCCTGTAATGGCAGGTCCACCTAGAAGATTAGTTCTCTCAGGTACTTCATTAACTTAACTGGTGGAGGACTGTGCTGTGGAACTTAAGATCCCTGCCCTGATGATAATCCACGTGGGGGTCAGGATAGTTCCACCTGATGACATTTTTGATTTTTTCATTTTGTAAGTGTTTTTAAAAAAAACTTGTTTTTTAAAATGTAAATTCCTATCTTCATTAAAAGAACATTAAGGTTGTAAAGGCAAGTGCTCAAAATGTTAGGAAATGCCAGAATTAAGGTTCCCTATGCAATCTTAATGTATCTCCCGTGTGTGTATGTATTACCATATGGTCTTTAAGTACCTGATCATATACTATTTTTTCCTCATTCAGTGCACAGGACAGTGTAACATAGTAGCTTGTCCCCAGCCCAGGAAGGACACTCTGCCACATGCAGAGTCTCTTTCCAGGCACAGTTTTATTTTCCAAACATAGGAAAACACAAAAGCCAGTTCCTCAGCCTATCCCAAGTGACAGTGTAACCCACACACCTTCTGGGTGTGGTGTTCTGTACCAACTAGTGGTACCAAGACCACTTAGCGAGAGAGAGAGATTGAAAATTAGTCCACTCTACTGCCTTAGCTAAGAGCCAGCTGGCTTTTAGCTCATGCATTAGAGGCTCCTGCACTAAGCTCCAGAGGTCCCCAGTTCAATCCTGCCCACTGATGAGCTAACTAGGATCCAATTTGCAGAAGTGCTGAGCATTCTCATCTGCAACTGAAGTCAATGGGAGCTGTGCTCTGAACATAGGAAGTGCTATTAAATGCTAAGTACTCTGAAAAATCAGTGTATCTCAAATTGGGTAATTTTGTGTCCCAATATTAGCTGAGGCTTTTGACATTCTGGCTTTAATTTCTATGCCTCATTTCTCTATGAATATAATGGGGATAATAATATGTCCTCCCGTGATTCATTTATGTTTGTAAAGAACTAAGATACTATGAGAGCATCACAGAAAAGCCCAGGACAAAAGTAATAATTCTACATTCAAGGCAGGTTTGGGTGGTGTGCAGTAAGTAGTGCAGGAGGTCATACACTGAATGATGAGGACAATAAAAATATTAGAAAGCTACCCATTTAGTGAGTTTGGTCGTCTTGTGCACTGAATGAGGCAGGGTGCTCTGGGGAAAATAGTATGTGATCATATAATTAAACACCATATTGTAATGCATACACACAATGGGACCAAATTAAGGCTGCACAGACAACCTTATTTCCTAACAGCTGAGTGCTTGACATTGCTACTTTAATTGTCTTTTACATAGTTTGTTTGGATGTAATTATATATGAAATATAAGGAAACAGGAATTGGTGTGGGGGTGTATGTGTGTGTTTATTTATATATATATTATATATATATATATATTTGAGGGCTGTCAATTAATCGCAGTTAACTCATGCGATTAACTCAAAAAAATAAATCGTGATTAATCACAGCTTTAATCGCACTCTTAAACAATAGAATACCAACTGAAATTTATTAAATATTTTTGGATGTTTTTCTACATTTTCAAATATATTTATTTCAATTACAACACAGAATACAAAGTGTACAGTGCTCACTTTATATTATTTTTATTACAAATGTTTGCACTGTAAAAGTGATAAAAGAAATAGTATTTTTCAGTTCATCTCATACAAGTACTGTAGTGCAATCTCTTTATCATGAAAGTGCAACTTACAAATGTAGATTTTTTTTGTTACAAAACTGCACTCAAAAACAAAACAATGTAAAACTTTAAAGCCTACTAGTCCACTCAGTCTTACTTCTTGTTCAGCCAGTCGCTAAGAGAAACAATTTTGTTTACATTTACGAGAGATAATGCTGCCCACTTCTTATTTACAATGTCACCTGAAAGTGAGAAAAGGAGTTCGCCTGGCATTTTTGTAGCCAGCATTGCAAGGTATTTATGTGCCAGATATGCTAAACATTTGTACGCCCCTTCATGCTTCCAGAGGACATGTTTCCATGCTGATGACGCTTGTTGAAAAAAATAATGCATTAATTAAATTTGTGACTGAACCCCTTGGGGGAGAATTGTATGTCTCCAGCTCTGTTTTACCCACATTCTGCCATATATTGCAAGTTATAGCAGTCTTGGATGATCACCCAACATATGTTGTTTGTTTTAAGAAGACTTTCACTGCGGAGTTGACAAAACACAAAGAAGTTACCAATGTTAAATTTCTAAAGATATAGTACTTGACCCAAGGTTTAAGAATCTGAAGTGCCATCCAAAATCTGGGAGGGATGAGGTGTGGCGCATGAATTCAGAAATCTAAAAAGACCAACTAATGCAGAAACTACAGAACCCAAACCACCAAAAAAGAAAATCAACCACCTGCTGGTGGCATCTGACTCAGATGATGAACATGAACATGTGTCGGTCTGTACTGCTTTGGATCGTAATCAAGCAGAACCTGTCATCAGCATGTACACATATCTTCTGAAATGGTGGTTGAAGCATGAAGGGACATATGAATCTTTAGCGCATCTTGCACGTAAATATCTACAACAGTGCCATGTGAACGCCGGTTCTGACTTTTTGGTGACATTGTAAACAAGAAGCGGGCAGCATTATCACCCGCAAATGTGAATACACTTGTTTGTCTGAGCGATTGGCTGAACAACAAGTAGGATTGAGTGCACTTGTAGGCTCTAAAGTTTTACACTGTTTTATTTTTGAATGCAGTTATTTTTGTACATAATTCTACTTTTGTAAGTTGCACTTTCATGATAAAGAGATTGCACTACAGTACTTGTAATGGGGGAATTGAAAGATACTATTTCTTTTGCTTTTTACAGTGCAAATATTTGTAATAAAAAATAAATATAAAGTGAGCACTGTACACTTTGTATTCTGTGCTACAATTGAAATCAATATATTTGAAAATTTAGAAAACATCCAGAAAATTTAAATAAATGGTATTCTATTATTGTTTAGCAGTGTAATTAATTGTGATTAATTTATTTAATCGTGCAATTAATTGTGACTAATTGTTAATCGCTTGACAGCCCTAATATATATATAAAATCAAGAGAGGAAATAGAGATACAAAGAATTTACTTAGGGCTTGTCTATATGGCAAGTTACTGCAATGCAAGCCAGAATATAAATCGACAGCGCACCAGTTTGTCAGGTGGTAATGTCTGATGTAGACACTGCTAGAGTGCAGTGAAACTTCTGGAGTGCAGCTGCACAGTAACTTGCTATGTAGACAAATCCTTAGATTGTAAACTCTTTGGGGAAGGGATCCTCAAGTCACTATATGCATGTATGGTGCTAGTGCAAAGGGGCCCCAATAGGGCTTGGGCCTCTAGGTGCTACCACAATACAAATAATAAAATAATAAATATTAATTTTCAGAATGTTTGTTCAATTTTGGGGGAAGCATTAATGTACTGGAGTTGTATCTTAGAAAGAAAGCTTCCTACTCATCAAAGGCCCTATTCAGCTCCCACTGAAGTCAATGGGACTCCACCGGCAGATGGATCAGGCAGCAGGATGATATGTGAATGTGAAAGACAAGATATTGGAAAAAATCTGATGGTGGTGGAGGAGGAGGAAAAGCTATCTACCTGGAGTTGTCATTTTGAACATGCTTTTTATTTGCATGACTCTATAATAAAAGGGACACATTTTTTCCCGATTTTACACCAATGTGCAACCTCAACCATAGTAAAATTTGGCCCAGTGCTTCTTGTTTTCCAAAACCAGATTTTTAAGCTTGATTCTTTGGCATGGGTTATGTATGTTTGTTTATCCAGTATCTAATTGTTGTGGCTGTGGTTATAATTCAGGGTCTCATAACGGTATGCACCAATGCTTGTCCTTTGAAGGGAGAATGACTAGTTTGCATGTGCCATATGGGAAATACAACCCAGAGCTACTTGAGGAAGGATCTATGGGTAATAATAATAATAAAATAATAATAATAATAATACCAAAAAGATAACTGGTGTTTTAAAAAGAAAATCCTGTTTTTAAAATGTATGCATACAAGTAAATCTGGTAAATCTGGTGTCGTCCATAAAGTTCTGCCACATCTCAAGTTACCAGAAGAGTTTGTATATGAGAGAGAATAATGTCAAGCCGTGATAATATGTGATAAAACAGCCACGTTATCTGAAAGCTGAAATCAAGAAGAAATACTTCTTGATTACTGCTGCATGACCTTGTCTAGTAGTCCACACAGATCTCAAATTTTCAGGAGTATTTCTGTTCCTATAACAGCAACAGAACGACACCACCACATTCTTTTCATTTAGCAACTTGGGGCAAAATGCAGACCTAGGGTAAAGGATGGATCTTAATGGGGTTGAACTTGCTGGTCATGTTCTTTGAATGCTAGAAAGTCGACCCCCTTAGCAGATTATGTTCTCACAACTGAGCCATGGCCAACGATCAAGGGGAAGGCAAAAAAAGCACTTCAAAGATACCCTCAAAGCCAACATGAAGAAGTGCAATATTGACATAAACTCATGGGAAACCCAAGCCCTTGACTGACCAAAATGCCAAAGGACTTTGTGGCAAGGATGCCAGTATTTTGAGATCCAACAGAGACAACTGGAAACAGAGAAACAGGAAAGGAGGAAGGAATGTTCTGCAGCCCAACTGAACAATCCAGATCCACCCCTTCCATTGGGAAATGTCTGCCCCAACTATGGCAAGGTCTATGGATCCTGGATAGGTCTCATTAGTCACCTGTAGATGCACCAGCAATAACTGACTATCGTTTTATTGGAAGAAAATCATCCTTGAACGCCAAGAGATCACCAACACACGTAAAACCTGCTTACCCCAAGCCTCAATATGGCCTGTAGCCTAGAAAAGAACCTACCTATTAGTCCATGTGAACTGTTGTATGTAGTATCGTTGCAGCTGTGTTCGTCCCAGGATATTAAAAGACAAAGTGTGTGAGGTAATGTATTTTATTGGACCAACTTCTGTTGGCGAGAGAGACAAGCTTTCACAGAGCACTTCTTCAGGTCTGGGACGTGAACTCAGAAGGTGTGTCTACACTGCAATGTAAGCCCAGTTTTGAACTTAGGCTCAAGCCTAACTCCCCCTTCCATCTACATGCAAATTTTGCTGACCCAGAGTCCCAGGATTCCCTGGGAGTGGACAGTCTGAGCCTGAGTCAAGCTGGGACCTAAGGTCCAAGCCCTATTGCTTTGCAGTATAGACATAGCACGACTGGACTTGTGCTCTGTGAGTCCACCAAAAGTATTTCACAGTCCCACAAGTTGACTGTCTTGTCCTCTGGACAGTCAAGTTTGGTGGACAGTCAAGTTTTCCCACACTGCACTATGAACAAAAGCTAGAATGGCCACATTTTGGCATGTTGCTAGGAAATCTGGGATATGAGTGGTTGGACTCAGGCCTGCATAATGCAGTGTAGATGCTGGAGCTCCAGGTTCGGGCCCAGGGTTCAATAATTCCTAACCTGGGGTTACAAATGAGTGTAAAGGCTCAGATTCTAGGTTAACAAACCCAGGATATGTTAACCCTGGAATTACATTGTCTACATCTGGTAGACATAACCAGAGTGCCATAGTTAAATACAAGCCCTATGAGCAGAGGTGTTCACTGCTCACTGCACCTTGAATGGTCCCTTAAAATACGTGTTAACTACTTGTGCTAAACAATTGGTTTCTCCTTGTATTTTGCTGTGACACTCCCGAAGAAGAGCTCCAAACTCGAAAACTTGAATCTCTCACCAACAAAGGTTGGTCCAATAAAAGATATTACCTCACCCACCTTGGCTCTCTTATGTGAACTGTTGACAGTCATGTTAAATACTTCATGATTTTTACAAGCTGTTCTTAAATAACATTTTGGGTTAGCTTTGCTCTAAATCTCCAAGCAATGAAAAACCGCCTCACGTGGTCCTATGTGAAGAAGCAATTAGCAAAAATTGGGTCCCGCCAAGCCAGGAGCACGGAGAGGAATGTGTAGTCACAGAGGTTAATGCTTTGGGCCTAATCAAAGCCAAATACAGTCAATCAGAGGATTGCTAATAACTTCAGTGGGCTTTGGATCAAGCCCTTTATTTGTTATAAGCAGTGACACAATCAGTCCCACTACTTCCTGGAGCAGTGACACTTAGGCCATGGCTACATTCGAAACTTCAAAGCGCTGCTGCGGGAGCGCTCCCGCGGCAGCGCTTTGAAGTGCGAGTGTGGTCGCGCGCCAGCGCGCTGCAGATACTCCACCTCCACGAGGGGATTAATTTACAGCGCTGGGAGCACGGCTTTACAGCGCTGTAACTTGCTGAGCTCAGGGGGGTGTTTTTTTCACCCCCCCGAGCGAGAAAGTTGCAGCACTGTAAAGCGCCAGTGTAGACAAGCCCTTACTGTATTAACTCCTAAATGTCTTCTCTGAACTTTAAAACATATGAAGTGTTCCAAATCTAATCCCAGATCCTTATTTTATAGTTTGAACCCATAAATGAAAGAGCTAATGATGCAGTCTCTTCCCTATGACATTACTACATATTGCACAGTAGCGCAAACTTCCTATAGATCTCTTATCATATAGTAAAACAAATGATTGAATGACAGCACTTTTTGATACTCTGTCTGTATGGTGATTTGTATTTATCCAAAACTTACCTCCAGGAAAATTGCATCCTATCCCCACTATGGCAATTTCATCCCCAGTCGCCGTCATTTTTTCAAATTTTTTCTTGAGCTGCAAAATACACTTTTATTGTCACATAATTCAAATGAAAGTATGTATGTTTATTTAAAAACTTCTTACAGAAGGTGAACTTCCCACAAGCACACACATCCAGACAAAGTTAATCTCGAGTACTCTATGTAAATTGTGGGGAATTAACCAGTGATGAGCTGCCAAAATCTTAACAACCGGTTCCCTCCTCCTCACCCCACGAGGGGGTCGTGGCCCGCCCCCCCGGGACTCCTGCCCCATCCAACCCCCCGCGTTCCTTGACGCCCTCCCCCGGAACCCCTGCCCCATCCACCCCCCTTCCCTGTCCCCTGACTGCCCCCTGCTGCCTCATCCAACCCCTCCTCTCATTCCTGATGGCCCCCCGGGACCCCTGCCCCATCCAACCACCCCTTCTCTCTGTCCCCTGACTGCCCCTGAAACCCCTGCCCCTGACTGCCTCCTACCACCCCATCCAAACCCTGCTCCTTCCTGTCTGCCCCCTGGGACCCTTGCCCCCATTCAATCCCCCTGTTCCCTGCCCTCTGACCACCCCGACCCCTATCTACCCCCCACCACCACACCAAACTCCCCTGCCCTCTATCCAACACCACCTCCCTGCTCCCTTACCACACTGCCTGGAGGTGGCTCCCTTACTGCGCCGCTCGGCTGGAGCCGGGCCAGGGCTGCGCCGCTCGGCTGGAGCCGCCCAGCTGGAGCCGGGCCGCCCCCCCGCTGCGCAGCGCCTGGAGCCGGGCCACGCCGCCCGGCCGGAGCCACACCACTTGGCCAGAGCCAGGCCACGCTGCTCGGCTGGAGCCGCCGTGCAACGCCTCCCTGGAGCCCTCCTCGTGCCCCTCCCTGCCCCAGCTCACCTGCGCGAAGCCGCCGCTTGCTTCTCAGCCCTCCCAGGCTTCCCGCACGAACAGCTGATTCACGGGAAGCAGGGGAGGGGGAGGAGAAGCGGGGCAGAGCGTTCAGGGGAGGAGGCAGAGGTGAACTGGGGGTGGGGAGCTGCTGGAGCTTTACTTACCGGTTGTTAAATTTAAAAGCCCTTTTAGAACCAGTTGTCCCGCGTGGGACAACCGGTTCTAAAAGGGCTTCTAAATTTAACAACCGGTTCCCGCGAACCGGTGCGAACCGGCTCCAGCTCACCACTGGAATTAACACTCCTAAATAGTGACCAGATTGCTACTATTTCAGCCTTTTTGATATTAGCCTTTTTTAAACTGCATCACACTGTCGACTCATATTCAATGAGTGAGCCATTATAACCCCCAGATCCTTTTCAGCAGTCCTACTGCCTAGCCAGTTATTCCTCATTTTGTAGTTGTGCATTTGATTTTTTTCTTCCCAAGTGTAATACTTTGCACTTATCTTTTTTGAATTTTCATCTTGTTGATTTCAGACCAATTCTCCAATTTGTCAAGGTGACTTTAAATTCTAATCCCATCCTCCAAAGTGTTAGCAACCCAATCATGTTGTGACAAATTACGAAGAGGTCATGTGACATAGTGAAACCCTATCACAGGCTAGAAAGGTGTTAATAGCCAATTAGTTACATCTATGGCAGCTGTGCCATAATTAACAGATTCAGAGGCCAAAAGGGACCACTGTGATTGTCTAGTCTGACCTCTTGTGTAACACAGGCCACAGAACTTCCCCAAAATAATTCCTAAAGCATACCATTTAGAAAAACATCCAATCTTGACTTCAGAATTACCAATGACCAACACGACCCTTAGTTAATTGTTCCACTGGTTAATTACCCTCACTGTTAAAAATGTATGCCTTATTGCCAGTCTGAATTTGTCTAGCTTCAACTTCCAGCCATTGGATCAAGTTATGGCTTTCTCTGCTAGATTGAAAATCCATTATTAAATATTTGTTCCCCATTTAGGTACCTTTAAACTGTGATCATGTCATCCCTTAACCTTCTGTTTATTAAGATCAATAGATTGAGCTCCCTAAGTCTAGCACTATAAGGCATGTTTTCCAATTCTTTAATCATTCTCACAGCTCTTCTCTGAATCTTCTCCAATTTATCCACAACCTTCTTGAATTGTGGACACCAGAATTGGATGCAGAATTCCAGCAGTGGTTGCACCAATGGCAAATACAGAGGTAAAATAGCCTCTCTACTCCTACTCGAGATTCCCCTATTTATGTATCCACAGATCACATTAGCCCTTTTTGCCATGGTTTAGGCACTGGGAGCTCATGTTCAGATGATTATCCACTCCCCTCTTCCCCAGATCTTTTTCAGAGTCACTGCTTCCCAGGATAGAATCCCCGATTCTGTAAGTATGGCACATATACTTCATTCTTATATGTATACATATACATTTAGCTGTACTGAAATGCAAATTTGCTTGTGCCCAGATTGCCGGCAATCCAGAATCCTTTTTATCAGTGACCTATCCACATAATTATTTACCACTCCCCCAATTTTTGTATCATCTGCAAACTTTATCAGTGATGATCTTATGTTTTCTTCCAGGTCATTGATGAAAATATTAAATTGCATAAGGCCAAAAACTGACACACACACCCCTGCAGGATGCCACTAGAAATACACCTGCTTAATGATGAGTTCCAATTTACAATTATATTTTGAGACCTGTCAGTTAGCCAGTTTTTAATCTGTTTTATGTGTGCCGTGGTAATTTTATATCATTCTAGTTTTTTAATCAAAATGTCATGTGGTTCCGGGTCAAACACCTTACAGAAGTCTAAGTATATTACAGCAACACCATTATCTTTATCAACCAAATGTGTAGTCTCATTAAAAAGATATCAAGTTAGTCTGACAGGATTTTTTTCCCCATAAACCCATGTTGATTGGCATTAATTGTATTACCTTCCTATAATTCTTTATTGATCAAGTCCCATATCAGCAAATCTACTATCTTGCCTGAGATCAATGTTAATTAGTTGCTGCTGAGGGCAGGTCTACGCTATCGCTTAAGTCGATCTAATTTATGTCACTCAGGGGTTTGAAAAAGTCACCCCCCTGAGCAATGCAAGTTACAGCGACGTAAGTACTGTCCACACAGTGCTATGTCAGCAGGAGATGTTCTCCCACCGACATAGCTGCCATACCTCTCACAGAGGTGGAGTAATTATGCTGATGGGCGAGTGTTCTCCTGTCAGCATAGAGCGTCTTCACCTGGTGCGCACAGCAGCAACAGTGCAGTAACATTTCTCCCAGCAACATTACACCCTGATGTGAAGGGGTGCTTGGATGGTGAGCATGCACCGTAACAGGTGGTAACTCCATTCATGCTGGAGTCAATAAAGGGCCATTATTCCTGCAAAAGTGGGTGGTGCTGGCTAAAAAGTGGACATGCCCAGGGAAACAGGAAAGAATGAGAATTCAACACTTCCCTTCAGAAGCATCCACTGGTACATGCCCCATAATGCACGGGCAAATATTGATGTTGTCTTTATTCCAATTCAGTGTAAGCACCACCAGAAAGTAGAGGAGGAAGCATTACCTACTTTCTGCTGATATGACTTTGTCTTTGGATGCAATCAATTGGGCTGATGCAGACAAGAATACTTTACACCACCTTTTGATGGCTTTGTTGAATTTGCCCTATTCCGTAGAAAACTTACCCTTTTTAGTTCTTACATTAGTGGTCATCTTTTCAATGAGAGCTGCTGGGAGCAGATTTTAAAAATCTGTCCAGAAAAGGAAATTTGTTTTAACTGTTAACATTGAATTTTTAGTAAAAATATTAAGTAATGGTGACATTCAAACTCCTGGGGTCAGATCCAGATTAACTTCACTGACTGCAATGGAGTTAGTCCAAACTGATACTCCTGTAACTGATCTCAGACTCTGGACCTTAATGTTTTAGATCTGTTTTTGGTGATTTACAGTTACAGTTTCCAGTGTTTATTTTCTCCAAATTTCAAAGCTGATTTTTGGCAAACTATTGCTCATTTGGGGGTCATAGTCTGATATACTAACTCATAATGAGTAGTATCTTACTCCACATATAGATCCATTGACTACAGTGATATAAAGATGCTACCCAAACTTGAGGAAGGTGATCAGAATCTGGCCCTCTAGAAGTAAAAGTCTGTTTTTATTTGTGTCTTTAAAAAAATTGTTTTCTTCGAATTCTTAGAAAAATTGAAGCCTGGAAATACACTCCCACGAAGCTTGACAATCACAAAGTGATAAATGTTTTGGCTTATAGAATATTATATAAAAATCAGGCCTCAAATTTTTGATCCAGTTGAGTTATATCATTTTTAAGCTAAAGCTGGATAAACAGGTATATACACTAGCAAAAAGATGATATAACTGATTATTGTTGTTAAAGTAAAACTTAAGTAATATATAAACAATTGTGATGGGAAAATAACAGCCTTACAATCAAACATAACATATTTCAAACTATATAGTATATTTCTCTCTTTAAGGAGCTATATTGTTCTTACCTTGTTTCATTCCTTCTGAATGGTGCTAAATCCTGATTTTGTTTAACGCTATTATATAGTCTTTTGAGGAGTTTCAAATTCCTCAAACATGACTTATGAGGAAAGATTGAAAGAATTGGGCATGTTTAGTCTTGAGAAAAAAAAAAAAAGACTGAGGGGAACCTGATAACAGTCTTCAATTATGTTAAAGCCTGTTATAAAGATGACAGTGATCCATTGTTCTTTATATCCTGTTGGGTTGCACAAGAAGTAATTTGCTTAAGCCGCAGGAAGGCAGATTCAGGATGTATATTAGGAAAAACTTACTAACTATAAGCATAGTTAAGCACTGGAATAGGTTACCAAGGCAGGTTATGGAATCCCCATCACCAGAGGGTTTTTTTTAAGACTATGTTAGATGAACACATGTCAGGGATGGTCTTGATATTCTTACCACTTCTGCAGCATGGAAGACTGGACTAGATGACCTCTCAAGGTGCCTTCCATCCCTATAGTTCTATGAAATTCAATTAACTTCAATAAAATGGGGTGAAGAAATGTTAACATCCTTTAAAGAAGAGAAATCAGATGAATAACTGGCTTAGTCACTGATCCTGACTGAAGTTCAAACAATTTTTTATATGTGGTATATTGCTGAAGTGGTGAATATTGAGTATGTTTTACATTAGTTAAAGTATCAGATTGCTGGAGTACAAAATGAAGTCCACATACCATCAAACAGTTCTTTTGCAGTTATCATTGTCCTAAAATAGGAGATATTATCCTCACATTAAACTAACCAATGATGTGTTCTAAAGTTAAGAAATCAATTAAATGCATCTGTCTTTAAAGTAAATGGATTAAGGCTGTCCACCCTTTATCTCTATAACTCTCAGATATTATTTAAAGATACCATAACTTATCAAATGCACAGCATTTTGTGATGTCTAAAGAAAAAATCCTAAATCAACTGACATATTTCATACTTGATTTTGAGGTTGCTATTCTTTACGTTCCAGTTGTTTTTAAATATGCAAATACAAAACTTTGTTAAAAGAGTAAAAAGTGGACAAGTTTTTAAGAGAGTCCAGCTAGCACCCAAATATAGTACTATGCTTTCTTTACAAAAAAATCTACACCTTTAAAGAAAACAACAAGTATTGGAAAGTCCAGACGCAAATGATGAAGGGACCCAGTTGGTTCCTCTCTGCTATATAATTCTTCATCACTTCCCCATCTGATTTTATACCACCCACCAAAACCTACCTTTGCACCTTGTTTTGATGTGAAGTGGAAATATGTTGTTGGATATATGTACTATTGAGTTTCGAAATTGTTAATTTAGGCCTTGATCTTATAATAATACCATCTCCAAGAAGAGAAAATAGTAAAAATACTGCAAATATTTGAAGAAACAATTCATGTTACTACTGAAAACTTACAAAACTATAGCAAAATTCTGCTCTCAGTTACACTAGTATGAATCGGAGTAACTTCACTGTACTGCAGTGGAATTATTACAGACTTATAACATGTAACTGATCAGAATTTGGGGTCACTAGTTTAAATAGTCTTGCAAATTACCATTTACAAGTAATTAATGCTACAGCGAAGTCCATGGGAGCTTTGTCATTGAATTAATTGAACACGGGATCAACCTGCCTGTGAACACCACTGTAACATAAACTAGGCATAAACTGATGGTGATATCTATTACAGTGCTATCTGTGTGCTATGATTATATTTGTTTAGGGCTAAATTTTTACTGTACTTATCATGGTCTTATCTGTGTATGTTCACATGAATTCTAAAAGTGATAATGATTAATGGCTAATGAATATTCCAGGTAGTAGGACATTTAAACCAGACAGATGAGAGCTACAGTGATAACAACTAAAAGCCCGATCCTGCTCTCACTGGACTTCAGTGGTATAAGATTTAACCATAAGAGATTGTTTCTGCAACGAATCTAAATCATTCAATTTTTGACACAGAGAGGAAATTCAAAATGGCAACAACAACAAAAAATAGCATTTTTCAGGCACTGTATTTAACTTCTCTACTACCACACAATGATTGTGTCCATGTCTGAACTGTATTTTGACAGCACTCAGTTGTATTAATTTTAGTGGAATAAATGGGCCCAAAGAGTCAAAGGTGTAACATGACCCTATCACTGTACAACATTAAATAAGTTTCAGGGTTCCAGGTATAGAGACCTCGGCTTAGTACCATGGCAAACACGCCATTAAACATCTTTTTAACATTTTATTAAATCTTACAGAAAAAGAAAGAAAATTAGCTAAAGCCTTTGAAATGTAAAGTATTAAGTAGGACTTTCATTTTAACAAAATCCCTAGTTCACTTTTCCTTTAGCTGCAGAGGGACTTTTAGAAGGATAAAACCCTGTTTCAGAGTCTCTTAGATGGTAATAATTGTCCTTTTTGCGGAACACAGAAACAGTTCATTGGAATGGGCTGGAGCTGCTGTTGAAATTCGGTGGGCAGTGATCGATCCAGCAGGGGTCAATTTATCGCATCTAGACTAGACTAGATGCAATAAATCGATCCCTGAGCACTCTCCCGTTGACTCCTGTACTCCACCGCTGCGAGAGGCGCAGGCAGAGTCAACAGGGAGCGGTAACAGTCGACTCACCGCAGTGAAGACACTGCGGTGAGTAGATCTAAGTATGTCGACTTCAGCTATGTTATTCACGTAGCTGAAGTCACATAACTTAGATCGATCCCCTCCCCACCCCCCAGTGTAGACCAGGCCCTAGAAGGCAAACACACACAAGCAGGAGAGAAAAGAAAAGCAAAATATAGCTTCTGTCTCTGATGTTAATTTTTCCTTACAACCTCACTGCTGGAAAGACACAGGCATGGCATACAGTCTTACTGTATGAGCATCGGACGGACTATTTAGGGCATTGCTTTTAGCTGCCTCTTTGGGTACAAGCTCACAGCAATGTTGCAAAATATATAGTCTTGGCTGGCTAAGCCACAGACTCTTTCAAACAGATGGCAAAAGCAGAGGGATAGAAAAGAAAGGAAATGAGTGGAAGAAGGAAAAGGATACATAGATTGGAGGGCAACAAAGTCTCACATTCCAAGTGGTGTTAGAGATTCAGCTGGAGCCAGTGGAGGTGGTGGTATCATCTAGGTCCCACTCTCTGGCCCAGACTGGTCAAGATTTTTTTCACTATCAGGACAGTGAAGTCCTAACAGTGTTATGGTGGATCCCATGGTCCCAGGAGAGAACGGGAATGGCAGTCATGATGGTGAAGCTTGCTTCTTCTGGTCCATCTCTCAGCCAGCAGTTGTCATGCAGCTGCTAGCCAGTTTTGCCCCAAAAGTCTATAAGAACCTCAATAATAGCTCTTCTGCTCTTTATTTTGTCCATCAACTAGGCCTAATTTCTGACACACCAATTTAGGTTCATTATTTCTGACCTCACACTCTTTTGTGTACCAGGCATGATCTTAACAGTCCTTTCTGTTTAGACTAACTTTGTCTGTCTCCCTCTCCTATCTTTTGTAGAGAGATGATTGTGCAAGATTATAATTTAGAGGGGCTCCCTCATAAGGACAGTATTATCAATATATGAATTTTGAGACGTACCCTGGAAGCAGGGGTGGAGAACACAGTGCAGCTGTGCACAACAGACCACCACAGAAGCTCTTTAGCTTATTTTTAATAAAAGTTTGAGTCCTTTCTCATTCACTGGTTTGTTGTTAAATGAACCCCAAGATTATTACGTGATGTCAGAAGTGCTGAATGAGGAAGAGACTGCAGTAATTTTGAGGTTGACTCCTGTGTTTGAAACTGATAACAGAGCAAAGGGGAGCATGTGGAGCATCACACAGAGAAGAACAAAGCCTCTTGTATGTATTTTCTGAGTACAATAGTCACTTGATTATCTTAAGAAGGAACAAAAGCCAGAAATGGATGTGTTGCAATCCCCATCCAGTCTGCAATTGTCAGGCAATGTTGCAGAGAACTGGAAAAAATTCCAGCGGTGATTTGAATTGTATTTAGCAGACGTAGGGGCAGAGGAGAAAAATGATAAAGTGAAATCATCATTCTTTTTGCATGTTGTTGGGGAGGAAGCATTGGATATTTATAATAACTAAGTTTGAAGAAGGTGAAAGCATGAAGTTAATTAATATACTGACTAAATCTGAAGAATATTGTATGCCAAAAAGGAATGAGATCTTTGAGAGAGAAAATTTTTTTACTTGCATGCTTAAAACTGATGATACCACAGAGCAATATTTCCCAGAATTAAGAAGACTCGGTAAAACCTGTGATTTTGGTAAGTTAACAGAAAGGAAAGATAGAAAATGTGGCAAAAGACCACCTTGGCTTAACCACGAGATCTTGCATGATCTAAAAAATAAAAAGGAGTCATATAAAAAATGGAAACTAGGACAGATTACAAAGGATGAATATAGGCAAACA
>NW_020715416.1:54663-56649 GCF_002925995.2 Terrapene triunguis
GCAATGGGGCATGTGGATTTTGTTGAACGGCGATTCTGGGCCCGGGAAACAAGCACGGACTGGTGGGACCGCATAGTGCTTCAGGTCTGGGATGAATCCCAGTGGCTGCGAAACTTTCGCATGCGGAAGGGGACTTTCCTGGAACTTTGTGAGTTGCTGTCCCCTGCCCTGAAGCGCAAGGACACCCGCATGCGAGCAGCCCTGACTGTCCAGAAGCGAGTGGCCATAGCCCTCTGGAAGCTTGCAACGCCGGACAGCTACCGGTCAGTCGCGAACCACTTTGGCGTGGGCAAATCTACCGTGGGGGTTGTTGTCCTGCAAGTAGCCAAGGCAATCGTCAAGGTACTGCTGTCAAAGGTAGTGACCCTGGGAAACGCGCAGGCCATCATAGATGGCTTCGCCGCGATGGGATTCCCAAACTGCGGTGGGGCTATAGATGGGACTCACATCCCTATCCTGGGACCGGGCCACCAGGCCAGCCAGTACATCAATAGAAAGGGCTACTTTTCAATGGTGCTGCAAGCACTGGTGGACCATCGGGGACGGTTTACAAACATCTACGTCGGATGGCCGGGCAAGGTTCATGACGCTCGTGTGTTCAGGAACTCTGGTCTGTTTAGACGGCTGCAGGAAGGTATTTACTTCCCAGACCACAAAATAACTCTTGGGGATGTGGAGATGCCTACAGTGATCCTCGGGGACCCAGCCTACCCGCTAATGCCCTGGCTCATGAAGCCCTATACTGGCGCCCTGGACACAGAAAAAGAACTGTTCAACTACCGGCTGAGCAAGTGCAGAATGGTAGTGGAGTGTGCTTTTGGCCGTCTCAAGGGGAGATGGAGAAGCTTACTCACTCGCTGTGATCTCAGCGAAACCAATATCCCCATCGTTATTGCAGCTTGCTGTGTGCTCCACAATCTCTGTGAGAGCAAGGGGGAGACCTTTATGGCGGGGTGGGAGGTTGAGGCAAATAGCCTGGCTGCTGATTACGCCCAGCCAGACAGCCGGGCGATTAGAAGAGCCCAGCGGGACGCGCTGTGCATCCGGGAGGCTTTGAAAGCCAGTTTCAAGGCTGAGCAGGGTACCCATTGACTTTTAAGTTTGTGGACACAGAAGCTGAACTTGCCCCCGTTTCTTTACCCAGTTGCCGTCGACTATCCTCTCCAATTACATACCCCCTTCACCCCCTTCCCAAAAAATAAAATCTGTTCTGTTTTGTTCATGGACACCGTTGTCTTTATTACTGTTTTCACGGGAATGTTTTAAACCTGGGACGCAGACTGTGGCGGGGAGCGGGTTTAGGGTTGTGATGCAAATGATGCTTCTAAACTCCAGGAATGACAGGCTCCGCGATGGTGGACTGGTTGTTTCAACGGAGCCTGCCAGCCCTCCTGGCCGGGACTGCGTGTATGTGTCGGCTATGTGACTGTCTTGCAGGGGGAGGAGGGTTACAGATCCCCTGCTGCGCGGCTCTGTGATCCAGGGTAAGGACCGCTGCATAAGATCTGTAACTGCCCTCCCCCGCCACCAAGTCACAGAGCAACACCACCGCCCCCACCACACAGAACATGAAAACCACCTCCCAGACTGACCAGGATAACTAGTCACTGCACTGTATATGTGCCCTGCTGCTGCACCTGCCCCCTGCTAAAGGTGACTGTCCTGTCCAATGACCAAGGCCCTTCCCCCCCCTCCAGACAGACTCCCCTCCAAAAGAAGAGGATGGAAACAGAAATGAACAGAAACGTATTCTTTATTAACAACCGCACATGGAACGGGGGGGTGAAACTTGGACGGGGTCTTGTGTGAGGCGGGTAGGAAAGGACTTTTCAAATTTTGGGGAATGAGAGCCTTCTAGTGGTAGAGCAGTCCGCAGGGGTGGAGTGAAATTTTTCCCGGCCCCTTCCACCCCTCCGTGTTTGGACTTTGGGTGAGGGGTGTATGGGACTTGGTGGCGGGGCAGGGCAGTTACAGAGAGACTGCAGC
>NW_020715417.1:0-44660 GCF_002925995.2 Terrapene triunguis
TCGGGTGGCAGCTCCCAAGGGGGTTTCTGTGATCCAACCCGTCACAGGAGGATGGACGAGAACACCTCTTGCGCCTCAAACTCCTTTATCCTTCTTCCCAGAGCCACATAGCCTGCAGTGATCCGCTCAAGGTCATTCTTGGCAGTATCATTGGTGCCCATGTGGAGAAGCAGGAAGGGGTAGCGATCTGAGGGCTTGATGAGTCTCGTCAGTCTCTCCGTCACATCGTGAATCCTAGCTCCTGGCAAGCAGCAGACCTCTCGGTTTTCCCAGTCGGGGCAGCAGATAGATGACTCAGTCCCCCTTAGGAGGGAGTCCCCGACCACCATCACCCTCCTCCTCCTCTTGGGAGCGGTGGTCGTAGAACCCCCATCCCTAGGACAGTGCATCTCATGCCTTCCAATCGGTGGAGTCTCCTTCTGCTCCCTTCCCTCAGATGTATCATCTAGTCCACTTTCTGCATTAGTACCTGTGGAGAGAACATGAAAATGGTTGCTCACCTTTATCTGCATTGCTGGTACATGGACACTCCTCTTTCTTCTTCTGGAGGTCACATGCTGCCAAACTTCTTCACCATCCTTCTGTCCCTGCGGCGCAGCCTGCTCTGATTCTTCAGAACATTGTGCCTGTAGAAGCATATCCTGACATCTGTACAGGAAATCTTAATTGTCTCTTATGCAACGCAGGGTTGATACTTGTTTCTCCAGACCTCGAACCTTCTCTTCCAATATGGAGACCAGCTTGCACTTTGTACAGACAAAGTCGCTTCTGTCCTGTGGAAGAAAGACAAACATGGCACAACCTGTGCAGGTAACAACAGCTGAACGCTCACCATCCATATTACCTTCCTTCTAAGAGCTTCCTCAGCTATAGCAGAAACTACTCAGAGAAGCCCACAAGATGAAAGCCTCAGTGGGCTCTCCCCAGGCGAACTCCCTCGGTTAGCCTCCGCTGTTCGCCGCCTTCTGCTAACAAGGGTAGTTACTCTGGGAAATATGCAGGTCATAGTGGATGGCTTTGCTGCAATGGGGTTCCCTAACTATGGTGGGGGCGATAGACGGAACCCATATACCTATCTTGGCACTACCTTGCCAAACAGTACATAAACCGCAAGGGATACTTCTCACTAGTCCTGCAAGCACTGGTGGATCACAAGGGCCGTTTCACTGACATCAACATGGGATGGTCGGGAAAGGTGCATGACGCTTGCATCTTTCGGAACTCCGGGCTGTTCAAAAAGCTGCAAGAAGGGACTTTCTTCCCAGACCAGAAAATTACCATTGGGGATGTTGAAATGCCAATAGTTATCCTTGGGAGCCCAGCCTACCCCTTGCTCCCATGGCTCATAAAGCCGTACACAGGCAGCCTGGACAGTAGTAAGGAGCAGTTCAACTATAGGCTGAGCAAGTGCAGAATGGTGGTAGAATGTGCCTTTGGATGTTTAAAAGGGTGCTAGCGCTGTTTGCTGAGTAGGTTAGACCTCAGGACAACCAATATTCCTATTGCTGCTTGCTGTGTGCTTCATAATATCTGTGAGAGTAAGGGGGAGACATTTATGGCGGGGTGGGAAGTTGAGGGAAATCGCCTGGCAGCCAATTTTGAACAGCCAGACACCAGGGCAATTAGAAGAGCACACCAAGGTGCACTGCGCATCAGAGAGGCTTTGAAAAACAGTTTCATGACTGACCAGGCTATGGTGCGACAGTTGTGTGTGTTTGTCCTTGATGCAAAGCTGCCCCCTTTGTTGAATGTACTTCCCTGTAAGCCAATCCACCTCCCCCCCTTCAACCACAGCTGGCACAGGAAATAAAGTCCCTATTGTTCTGAATCCATTGACTAGTAAAATCACTGACTAGTAAAAGGTAGCCTGGGTGGGGTGGGGGAGGAGGGAAGGACAAGGCCACATTGCTTATTGTAGCCACGCTACAAATCAAAGCTGTTTGAATGACAGATTTCTGTTGCTTGGGCCATCCTCTGGAGTTGAGTGTCTGGGTGCCCGGAGCCTCCCTCCACGTTCTTGGGCATCTGGGTGAGGAGGCTATGGAACTTGGTGAGGAGGGCAGGCAGTGACACAATGGATGCAGTGGGGGTCTGTACTCTAGTTGCCTTTCCTGAAGCTCCACCAGACGCCTCATCATGTCTGTTTGCTCCCCCATTAGCCTCAGCATCTCCTTCTGCGTGTTCTGATCACACTCACTGTATGCTTTCCTAACCTCTGCCACCGAATGCCTCCATGCATTCAGCTGTGCCCTATCAGTGTGGGAGGACTGCATGAGCTCTGAAAACATGTCATTGTGAGTGCGTTTTTTCGCCTTCTAATCTGCGATAACCTCAGGGATGGAGTTGATACGGGGAGCATAGAAACACTTGCAGCTGCAGTGGGGAAAAGAAGGGAGAGTAGAATTTAAGAAGATACATTTCTGAGAACAAAAGGGAGACTCTCACAGTGAATCAAGCAATTCATAGCAAACAGCACATGTGTTTTAGGTACAAGGTCGCATTTTGCCTTTTATATTGAGCACCTGCTAGTATGGTGACACATCACACATGGCTGGGCAACAGAATTCTGTTTCCAGGCAGTCATGGTAAGCCAAAGGGTACGCGGGGTTGGCTTCTTCCGCATTCATAACATGTGGGAATGGTTTCAAACTGCAGCGCCCTCCTTTCCCATATCAACCAATGCCAGTTGGTTTTGCCGTTTTAAAGGAGAGGCTGTGGGTTTCAGGGTGGATGTGCAGCACACCCCTCCTCCCTCCCCTCCCCCCACCCACACGTGGCTATTCTCTGGGATGATCCCTTTTAGCCAAGCGCAAACAGCCCAGCATGACCGGGGTCTAATGTGCCAGGGATCACCAAACAGAGGGGATTATTGTTCCTTTACAAAAATTCCTCTGTTTCAACCAGGTGACCATGAATGATATCACTCTCCTGAGGCTGACACAGAAAGATAAAGACTGAATGTTGCATGAATGTGACCAAAACTCAGGACCATTCGCTGCCATGCTTTGTGCTGCAATGATTCCAGACCACTTGCTACTGGCTTGGCGTGGTAAAGTGGCCTACTGTGGAGGACAAAATAAGGCAGCCCTCCCCAGAAACCTTCAGTAAAGGCTTTCAGAGTACCTCCAGGAGAGCTTCATGGAGATGTCCCTCGAGGATTCCCGCTCCATCCCCAGAAACGTTAACAGACTTTTCCAGTAGCTGTACTGGCCGGGAACGCATCCCAATTGTTCAGGGCAAATCAAACATTAAACACAATTGCTTTTAACCCCTGTAGTGTAGTTACAAATGTGCACTCACCAGAGGTGCCTTCTCCGCCTTCAGGATCTGAGAACAATTCGCCCTGGGAGGGTATTGGCTCCAGGGTGATGAAAAGGTCCTGGCTGCTGGGGAGAATGGATTCTCCGCTTGCCTGCTGCATATTCTCCTCTTCCTCATCCACAAAATCCTCATCCGTGTTGCGTGAGGCTCCCCCTTTGCAGATGTCCACGGACAGTGGTGGGGTAGTGGTAGGGTCCCCCCCTAGAATGGCATGCAGCTGATCATAGAAGCGGCATGTCTGGGGCTCTGACCCGGAGCAATCGTTTTCCTCCTTTGTCTTTTGGTAGGCTTGCCTGAGCTCCTTAATTTTCATGCAGCACTGCTGTGTGTCCCTGGTGTAGCCTCTGTCCACCATGCCCTGTGTGATTTTGGCATATATATCAGCATTTCTTCTGCTGGATCAGAGTTCTGCCTGCACAGATTCTTCTCCCCATACAGCAATCAGATCCAGTGTCTCCCATTCGCTCCATGATGGAGCTTGTTTGCGATTCTGGGATTGCACGGTCACCTGTTCTGCCGAGCTTGCCATGCTGACCAACAGGAAATGAAATGCAAAAGTTCCCAGGGCTTTTCCTGTGTACCTGGCTAGTGCATCGGAGTTGAAAGTGCTGTCCAGAGTGGTCACATTGGAGCACGCTGGGTTAGCTCCCGGAGGCCAATACCATCTACTTGCACAGCGCTGCATCTGCACTACCCCAAATTTGACCCAGGAAGGTTGATTTTAGCACTACTCCCCTGGTTGGGGAGGAGTACAGCAGTCGATTTTAAGAGCCCTTTAGGTCAGCAGAACGGGGTTAGTTGCTAACGCGCCCTAACGTGGCTAAATTCGACCTAACCTCATAGTGTAGACCAGGTCTTAGGGAACAAAGGGAAGAGCACCCTCTAGTTCTGTGAATGTTGGATCCTCTGGCCTGGAGGGCTATTTACGCTGATAATTTGATGTAAGTGAGAAAATGTCTTAGGAAAAGAACTATGTGAGTCCTTGGGGCCCGGCCCACTGCAGGACTCCCAAGAGACTGACGACAGGCTAGGGCATAGACCAGGAGTGCCAGAATGGGGGGGGGGGCGGTCAGGGGGCCATGGCCCCTCACTTCTTACCAGCCGTAAGGGTGAGTGATGGGGGAAGGGGTGAATAGGAGGGAGCGGGGCCTTGAGGGAAGGGGCGGCTTGAAGGCGGGAGTTTGGGGGGAAGGGGCGGCATGAGGGTGAGGGTTTAGGGGGAAGGGGCAGCGTGAAGGCAGGGGCTTGTTGAGATGGGTAGGGGCGGCATGGCAGTTTGGGCACCTGTGATGTTGCTACTAACTTTTTTAAAGTTGCCAAAGTGAATGGCAAAGACTGTCTAGAGTGGAGGGACACTGGTGCCCAGATTTCTCAGGCCAGAGAGGGCATGGTCAGGGAAACTGGCATGTTACCTGGGAAAATGTACAACTCCTCACACTGGGAAAGTTTAAAGCCACCGTGCCTTTGGAGTGCGCTTGGAGTAGGAAGGGCTAGAAGGCATTTCAAAAGTTGGTGTGTTGGATTCCATTAAAGCAGACATGCTTGTGAGTAATGATCTATTAACTATCTCTGAGACTATTAATATAGTAACCTGTAGTAAAGGCATTTTGATCCGTAATCCCAGAAAGGAATTGTGAAGACAGAGGAACAGCTGAGGATAGCGTGACCAGATAGAAAGCATGAAAAATCAGGATGGGGGGTGGAGGGCTCATAGGTGCCTGTATAAGAAAAAGTCCCTTATATTGGGACTGTCCCTATAAAATTGGGACCTCTGGTCACCCTAGCTGAGGGGTCTGGGACATTCCCAGCTTAGCAGAGGTTCATTCTGGTTTAGTAGAAGGAGGCAGT
Source organism: Terrapene triunguis (assembly GCF_002925995.2). Lineage (NCBI taxonomy): Eukaryota > Metazoa > Chordata > Testudines > Emydidae > Terrapene > Terrapene triunguis. Next base: position 5,170 of record NW_020715417.1, read on the forward strand.
GTGTTTGTATAGACCAGGAGGTAGGAGCCTGTCCCTGTGGATGAGGCAGTTACCAGAGCTGAGCGCAGGCAGGAATTTGCAGCAGAACAGAGAGCAGACCCATCCCTAGAAAGCATAAGCAGGATCATCTCCAGGGGACCCTATTTAGGGGAAATAGAGAAAGTTTTTTTTGAAGAGGAAGGAAGACCCCCAAACCCCCTCTGGTCTATCTTGCTGCTTTCCCCTGAGCCTTCTCCTACCTTCCTGACTTTCCTCCTCTCTGGGGTCACCAACCTCCCAACTCCCTCATAAGAACATAAGAATGGCCGTACTGGGTCAGACCAAAGGTCCATCCAGCCCAGTATCCTGTCTACCGACAGTGGCCAATGCCAGGTGCCCTAGAGGGAGTGAACCTAACAGGTAATGATCAAGTGATCTCAGGAAGTAACTTTAACCTGCCTTCCTGCAGCCCGCTTCTGTTGCCAGCTTCCTGGCTTATATAGGCCCCACCACTGCTACTCCTCAGCTGGGCGCCATCAGCAATTAGGTCCCAGCCATCCCAGGCTTCTCCTCCAGGTACAGCCTGGGCAGTAAATAGGCCTATGTGGCCGCCTTAACCCCATCACTGCCCCCTGGATCTCATAAGTGAGTCCTGGGATGGGGGCACTAAATCAGAAGAGGAACCAGTGACTGAATATGTACAAAGGTTCAGAAAGGTGTTAAGGAACATGATGGAAGTGGTGCAAATTATCCTCACTGATAGCCAGCCCACACAAAGCCTGGTGTGATAGGAATGTTTGTGAATGCCCTTTTGAGGTGGAGGTTTGGTATTAGTGCTTCTCCCTGTAAAAAGGTACAAAATGCAAAACTCATGATAGGGGCCTTTCGAGGTTGTGGATAGAGAGAATGAAGTCATATGTGGTGTAAAAAAACCCCACAGCAAATTTGTCCCACAGATGATGCATGTAAGATTTGTTGTGATGAAGGGGAGTCTGAGCCATCACATCTCACTGATCTGATGACTGAATGCCCGGATATCTCATCACTTGAAAGCACTAAGATATGCAAAGAGTTAACAGACCCCACCAGGAGATGTCTGAGCAAGTGTCTTCCCAAGCACATGGACTGATGGTATAAAAGAAGGAACAGTAGCATCTTGCCTTTGCCTTTCTCCTCTCCCCTCCCCCCCCCCCCACCTCCCAAACAGGGAGAAGACAACAACTTTACCTGAGAAGACTTGTTCAGGTTTAAGAGGGAAACTGGTGTATTATGAACTGTAACATCCAGTGGGGTGAGAAAATTGCTGATCTAAATACTCTTTCACTCTCTGCCCACTGATTCACTGCACCTCAAGGGCCAAAGTAAGCAGCTGTCGGACTAACCTAAGAAGTTTGGTCGGTAAGACTGCTGAAAGCAGGTCGTGAGAGAACTTTGCTGTGAATGTAACATAGTTTGTTAAGTTAGGCACCCGTTGCATTTTATCTTTATTTTCTTGTAACCATTTCTGACTTTTATGCCTCATTACTTGTACTCACTTAAAGTCTAACTTGTCACACTGTCTGGAATGGCTCACAACTGTGAGTGCTACCTCAGAGCAGACAGTCAGAAAACAGGGCAGACACTCCAGACTGGTGGTATATTCTATAATTAGATTTCACAAAGCCTTGAATTCCTTGAATCCGTCTTCTGGCAGAAGACACGGTGACAGTGTCTCTACACACATGGGCTTTTCCTTTAATGACAGTGAATGAGGAATGCACTTTGAGTCTCCGAACTCCGGTCATCACACACAGTTGCCATTTGCTTTGGAATTAGCACTTTTTCTGATAAAGTCCTTGTGACGAGGTCCCAGGGGAGCCACACTGAGACTGGTCAGTTGGAGCAAACTGGAAAGAATAGGGCAGACAATCCCCAAAACTGGTAGTTGTTCTAATACTTAGATTCACCAAGACAGCAACAAACAGCTTGTACAATACCTCACTGGTTACCCAGATCCAAAACACAGTTTCCTTAAAGCAACCCAGCCTTGGGCTCCCACCCAGACAGCCAAGTCAAATATGAAGAGTTAAAAGATCATCAGACATACAGATATGAATAAAGTTCTTAAGTCAGTTTCATAATAGAGATGGTGAGCTTCAGAGTTGCAAAAAATTCTATCAGAATTAGTTCCATAGGTTATAGTCCAATGTCCAATATCAGGGTGATCCAGACTGGAGCTGGAGACCTCAGTCTTTCATCTCAAACTTCCCCTGATGAAGCTTAAGCAGATCTGAGATACAGGATCAGGGCCCTAGAGTTCTTTTTATAGTTCTCTGGCAGCCTCGTGGGTGATCCTTTGATGAAGCATTGTGGCTTTGAAGAAAAACCTCCTATTTCCTAAGCACTACCGGTGATTAGCTGCATTGATTAGCATAAGGCAACTACCCATCTCCTGCCATTTACAGGTAGTTTACTACAAATTTCAAAGAGAAATAAAGACAATGATATTACTGCATTTACAATTCATCAAAATGTTAACATCTCCTTTTGATCTCTGAATTAACAGAATACAGTGACAGACAGGAACCATTTGGTTACATTATCAACCTCTAACAATAGATATGTAAACACACACAAAACACAATCATTATTTACTAATATGTCTCTAAAGGTTGAATCTGGGTCAATTAGCCTGCTAGTTGTGTAACCCTTTCTGGCCCTGTGTCACAGTCCTTCATTAGCATTCCACAAGCCTTCTTTGATGACTGATGAGCTATTTAGTTACAGGGGTATTTACAATGTAAATGTTTGCTGCTGCATCATAACAGGATACAGATAAGAGAAAACAATGCACATAACAACCCATTAGTTTTATGAAGTTTAAACACCCAAAACACTTAGACATTTAACAATCGCTTTGATCCGTACTAATACACAAATGAATTGGCCTGAATACACTCTGACATGACCTGGTCTGCCAGCGTCACACCCTCAATGCAAAACTGGCTGTCACTGATGTTCCTGAATACATCTCAGGGTTCCCCATTCTCGATAAGGCATCAGCCACTACATTCTCCATTCCTGTAATATGAATTATTTCCATGTCAAATTCCTGTAAGGCTAGACTCCAACAAAGTAATCTAGAATTAGTTCCCTTGGCTCGGTGCAGCCATGTCAAAGGCGCATGATCTCTTAAAACAGGACATTTTTTATTACATAAATAAGTTTTAAGTTCCTTAACAGCCCAGACAATGGCATGGCATTCTTTCTTGATTACAGCATATTTTTGGCCAATGGGAGGGTGTCCATTTTTTGCTTAAGTAGGTAATAGGATGCCATCTTGCATCGGTACTGCACCCAACCCAATGTTAGAAGCATCAGTACACAGCACAAATGTTTTGCTGAAATCAGAGCTGACCAAAACTGGCTCTTTAGATGCAGCTTCTGTTATGTTCTGGAAGCCTTTCTCACATACCTCTGTCCATACCACCCAGTCTGGTTTCCCCTTTTTTGTAAGATCTGTTATGGGGGCCACAATGCCACTAGACCTTTTTACAAATCTTCAGTAATAGTTGGCCAGACCAACAAAGAATTGACTCTGCTTCTTGGTTCGAGGGGCAGGCCTGCTCCAAATGGCTTCTACCTTCAAAGGGTCAGGGCAAATCAACCCACTGCCCACCCTGTGTCCTAGGTAGGATATCTCTGCATTTGAAGACCTTGACAGTGAGGTTGGCTTCTCTCAGCCTTTGTAACACAATTCCCATATAGTTTAAGTGGTCTTGCCAGGAGCTACTGAAAATAGCCAAGTCAGCTATATAGGTTCTAGCAAATGTTTGTAATGCCTTGAGCACCTCATTGACAATCTGCAGAAAAGTAGCCCCAGAATTTACTAATCCAATAGTCATAACCTTAAATTCATATAGTCCAGATTCCACTATTTAGGGGGATTTGCCAGTACCCCACACTCAAATCCAGCATGCTTATCAGGCTGAGTGATGGCATTTAGTTTTCTGTAATCCACACAGAATCTCATTGTTTTGTCCTTTTTAGGTACCATTACAATAGAAGAGACCCATGGTCTTTTTGACTTAGTGATTATCCCCATTTCCATCATGCTTTCTATCTCCTCCTGGATTTGCTTCTGCATTTCCCCGTTAGCCAGGTATGCTTTGCTAGGAGCTGGGCAGGGCCCTGTAGTTTGAACGGAGTGTACAATCTTGTCAGTTAAACCTGGCCAGTTGGAAAATACCTCTTTGTGGTGCTTTAAAAGGGCCAGCATTTCCAGCTTTGGGGTTGCAGTAAAACCCTCCCCAAACTCAACGCTTTCCAGAGGAATTTCTTCCCCCCTTTCTTTGGCCGAATGAATTAAAGGGGTGGAGAATGTTTCCTCATCAGCACAACAAATCATGTTCACTGCCATCTCCCTTTCATGGTAAGCTCTTGATATTGATATTCATTCTTTGCACAGCTCCTCTACCATTGGGCTTCCTTACATCATATGTGACTTCATTTACTCTTTCACTCATTTCAGAAGGTCCTTCCCAATATGCTGCATTTTGTTTTTCTTCATGGGATCAGCACCAACACCAGATCACAAATATCAAATGATCTTGCTTCAGTATGCTGATCATACCAAACTTCCTGAGTTTCCTGACTTTTCTTAAGGTTCTGTTGGACTAAATTCGTCGTAACTTGTAAATTCTCCTTAAAACAATTGGCATACTCCACTACTATCTGTCCTGTTTCCTCAGTACTGCCCTCCCAAGAGCCTTGAATCAAATCTAGGGGTCCTCTCATCTGCCTCCCATATAGGGGATCAAAGGGGGGAAAGCCAGTAAATTCTTGGGGTACACTTCTGTATGCATACAGAAGATAAGGAAGTAACCTATTCCAGTCATTTTCAAACCTGGAGATATATATTCTTAGCAGAGCTTTTAAAGTTCCATTAAATCTTTCCACAAGCCCATTAGTTTCTGGGTGATAGGGAGCAGCTTTTATATTCTTCACTCCACATTATTTCCCATAGCTTTTTTAAGACTACAGACATGAAGTTTGCACCATGGTCTGGGAAAACCTACTCTCCTGAAAATGGTGAATAAAGCTGTTGCCACTGTCTCAGTTTCAATGTTAGACAAGGCAATGGCTTCAGGGTACTTCTTTAGCATTCCACAAGGCTTCTTTGATGCTTGATGAGTTATTTTGTTACAGGGGTATGCTGATAGGCTGTGAGCAATCCCATTGGGAGCTACTTTAGCAAAGCATCGTAAGGCACCCAAGGTTGCAGTGCATGGGTGGCAAAGCTGCTCATTAGTCTAGATTGTACCCTGGTATGTCACAGGTATAACTACATAGTTCAAGGGCATGAAAAAACCATACCCCTGAGTGACAAAGTTAAACCAACCAAACCCCTGGAATAGACAGCACTCGGTCGATGGGAAAATTCTCTCATCAATTGAAGCACTGCCTCTCAGAGAGGTGGATTATCTACCCCAATGGGAGAAGCACTCCTGTCAGCATATGTAGCATCTTCTCTGAAGCATTGCAGCAGCGCAGCTGTAGCAGTGCAGCCATGCCACTGGAGTGTTTTAAGTGTAGACAAGACCAGAATGTATTACCTTTTTTACCTGAGTGAAATAAGGTGTTTTTTAAAAGGTTGAAGGAGAAAAAAGGGGGAAAGAGAAGAAAAGAATGAACATAAGGTAAAGAAAAAAGGAAACATTTACTAGATTTTTCTTTTCTACTGTTCTTATTCGTTTGCTCTTTAATAGTGAACGGATAATATTTGTATATAGAGACATGAGATCAACTTGTTATATTGCCTGCTTTTATGCTGATTCATTTTGACATTCTTCGTGGACATGTGAAAACTATAAATAAAACATTAGGAAAAATGTAAATGTGTAGCCTTTGAGAAAACTTTTTAATTTACAATACATGGTAGAGTCATGCAAAGCATTTCTTTACTTGAACAAAAAGACGTATCTATTCATAAGTAACATATGTGATAAACAAGTAATAAAAAATACGAATCAAAATAATTGCTAAAATATTGTGTTTTATTTTAGCGTGTTCATAAATTAAGATGGTCAAATCAATCTATTGTTTATTAATACCAAAAATGGTTAAAAAAATATACAATTTACCTTATATTTTATCTCATATACAAATCTGCAAAATAAATATATACATTAATTTACTTGTATTTTTAGTCATACACATTTACAAAAAATATGTGCTACATACGCAAAGTATGATACATCCGATAAAATACAGAGTAACAAAGCTAGTGTAGTACCAAAACTAAGATGGTTTAATGGCCAAAAGAGCTAACTTATTATCACTGAAAGCTTTACTCTACCCAAAATCTGTGATGATTCTTTTCAAAATATCACTAGGGTCCAAGTAACTTCAAAGTTACCAAATTGCTACATGAAATGGGTTTCTATCATCAGTTTCCATAATAGATATTTTCTGCTACATGAGTTGTTTTCTCAAGTATCCCACTTTCATCAGAACTTTCCTCTAAAAGTAGTACTAAATTTGACATAGTTGTGTGAGGATCAAGTAGTTTCACAAGGGGGATCTCCACCCTTCTTTCATGAAAGATACGATTCTGAAGCGTCATAGCTAACATAGAGTCCATGCCCAGTGATGCAAGTGATGTGTTCATTGTAAAATCACTCACATTTGTACTACTGAGATGACTCACCAATGAGGTGATATAATCTTCAGAATTGACTGGAGATAAATTCTGAGGTTTTCCTTGTTCAGATAGGTGAAGCTTACTGCCCAGTTCTTCTGAAATTAGTGTATAGAAGCGACTTTTGAGTGATGCTATTCGAGAAAGAACATGATTGCTTAGAGTTCCAAAATTTAATTTTACTACAGCTTGCTGAGGATTATTCAGAATTAAACTTTTTTTAAGATATTCATAAATTTCATGTACCTGCAGAATATCTATGCCTTTGGATTCCAAAATATTTTGAATATGATTTTGATTTAGCAATAATCCAAGATTCAAGGCACCCCAATTAAGGGATTGTCCTGAAAGTCCACAATTCCTCCTGTAGTGGCAGAAAATATCCAGGAAAGAATTAGCAGCAGCATAGTTTGCTTGTGTTGAATTTCCAAGAAATGAAGTCACAGAGGAGTAACACACAAAATAGTCAAGTTCCTGCCCTCTGGTAGCCCGGTGGAGATTTATTGCACCTGCAACTTTGGGACTTAACACTTTCTCAAAGTGAGATAAGTTCAGAGCTTCAAGACGTCCATCATGCAAAACCACAGCACTATGGAATACACCTTTGATTGGGCTCTTTGGAAAGATTCTGTCAATTGAACTCATAGCTTTCTCAACCTGTAAGTGAGAAATAACATTACACTGCAAACTGACTATTCTGCTCCCTTCACACTGATTTTGCAAAGCCTTGATTTCTTCTTGCTTCTCACTGCTTGGATTGCTCCTTGAAAGTATTGCAATACAGCCCCCTCCATTCTGGGCTATAAATTTCACAGTTTCAAATCCAAGCCCAGTGAGTCCCCCTGCCACTATGTAAACCGCATTCTGCTTAAACATTTTCTTCTGTGCTTCATACACTGGTATGTCTGAAATCCTGTTGGTCGCCACATCCCCTTTCAGCACAGCCAGTGGGATAGATTTGCAGGTGAAATAGGAGGTCGCTGCACTGTTTGTACTTTCAAAGTTCTCAGTCTGCTGAAAAACAGAATATGACAGGTTTTTAAATTGTTTCATTTGCATTGATTTGATCCATCCGTGGACAGCCCTTAGGGATTGTTTCAGAGCTGCTTTCTGAAAGGTACTGAAAAGTTTCAGTACATGAACACGGATATTTTCTTGATCACTTCCAATTAGGTATCGAAAACATTCAGACTGTTGATTACCATGTACTATCACAAGGTCTCGGAGATGGGAAAGACGGACTAGAACTTCCTTAGACATTCCATCTACTGGAGGCAGATAAACAAGGGCATGGCACTGATTTACACGTTGCCACTGATCAGACGTAGGTTTTGCAAGTACTGTTCTCCAGCCCATTTCCTGTGCTGTCAGAGTAAGCACTTTGCACAAAATTGACTCTGGTTCAGTAGAAATAATACCTAAAGTCCCACTGTGTTTCATCTTTGGTAATGTTCGATTTATAATTTCCCATGCTACCATAAAGTATGACACACAAGGTACATTTCTAAAGCATGGAAACTTCTTGATGTTGAAACAAACTGTCTCTGGAACCTTGACTCTTGATGATGCAACAACTGGATAACATGAAACAACTTGATCTCCCACCTTAACTTTTTTCACTTCACTGCCTACTGCAGTTACTGTGCCACTGAAGTCCAGAGCTAAAAGCTTATGTTTGTCTGTTGTATATGAATTCCAATACAATGTATTCCCAAAGTTACAGCTTGAAACGCTAACAGGAAAATAGTCTTCTGAATGGATGCATACTTTATCCATTTGAACTTCAACACTGTGATTTTCAAGCTGAGTAATGGTATTATTGGCTATTTCAGCAGATAAATCTTTCACTTGGTAAGGATCTGTAGTGTATAAAGTGAATGTCTCTGAGTTGTGAAGAGACTTTGAAGGTTGATTATAATCTACATCTTTAAATGGTGTGCGTCTGATTTCCGAAGTGTAAATTCTTCCTTGATTGATCCAAATTTCTGGATGATCCTGTCCTTCATACTTTACAATAACATCTGCTAAGGTTGAGATGTCCAGTGTACTCGAAGAACTGATGTCAATCATCTGAAATGTGATTTCTGAAACTTCAACTATGCAGGTTCTCGTCATGCCACACAAAGCAAACCCAGGGTTAATATGATCTACATTTCTATCTGTTGTTCTGTAGGTGATTATTCTAACTGAACAACTGGATTTTTTCTCTCTTAATGCCACAATAATTTGGCGATAAGCCTCACAACACTTAGCTAAATGTGCCACCACTTTGCTTGGGAACTTGTCGTTTAACTTCTGAATTCCCCACATGAACAAAACATCCTGGTAGTCTTCAAGCTCCCTTTTCATTTTATGTTGTGTGGTCATTTCTGAACTCTTGGCTTCCAGCAATGTCTCCCAATCTTCATACATAACATATCTTGACTCATTGTGTAAGTATCTTTTGAGCTGCTGAGCTATTCCAAGTCTGTCAGCGAACACAATGACTCTGGGTGCTTCCCCTAAACGTCCTATGGTCTGAGCGGGAAATATTTCTTTCCACTCATTTTCAAAGAGCAAGTCATTGTCTCTGGGGGATGTTGGCTTCATAAAAGTAATCCCAACACATTTCAGTTCTGCCAAAACAGAGCCACGTTTATCTGTAAAGCATCCACAAACCTCTAAGTAGTTCCCAGTCGATTTGCTTGTTTTCAAATATATCATCATTTCCTCCTCCAAAGGTCTGCAAACTACAAGGCTGCCTATGCCAGAAGGAAAGCCTGCTCTGGTTTGGAAAGTTATTGTCATCATAACAGCGGTCATCTGTAGAAAACAGTCTAACAGCACTGGATGGATACAATAGTCAGATATCTCTTCTCTTGTTTCTCTGTTCACCTTTATGCTGGTTATAGCTTCCTTTAGCTCTTCACAATAAAATACATCCCTTAACTGTCTGAACATGGAACCATATTGAAATCCAACCTGAGACAGTGTTTCATAAACCTCATCGGCTGTAACTACTGATTTACACCGTTGAAAGATGTCTTGAAAGGAGATGCTGTTTTCTTCCACTGCAGCTTCAGACTTCTTTGTAATTTGTCCTGATGCATAAACTGCAGCTGAGGATGACAGTATTTTGAAATCTGTCACAGTTTTTTGTGATGCCAATTCTATCTTTAAAACATGGTAATTTTGGTTTAAAACACATGGTGCCAAAAAATTGATACTAATCTGACAAGTACTTAAAGGCACTTTTGGCCTCAAGCTACTCATCACAGATGCCAAACCGAGCTCTGCAAAAAATGCACCTGGAACTAAAGCAACACCATTGTTCTTGTGCTCATATAAATAGGGTATTAATGCCTGGGACACTGGGCAGTTGAATTCAGAGTTGTCGTTGTTCAAACTGTAAATCAAAGGATGATTTGAATTTACAGCTCTTCGATTTGCTTGTTGATGGATGTCCAAATAGGTCATTAGCTTCTTACGATCAAACTGGTACCTTGGAAAGGCTGCTGGAATACCCTGATACCCTTCATAAAAGTGATGCCAGTCAGGATTATATCCCAGTTCAAACAGATTCCCTGCAAGACTAAGAAGAGTCTGATATTCTTTACCAGTTTGCAAGGAGGACAGAACTCTAGTTTGTTTGCCTAGCGTTTCCGTTATATACCTGTGTAATGCTCTTTCTGGGCCTATTTCAACAAACACAACATTGTCCTTTTCTTTAGCTGAAGTCACTATGGCCTGTGTGAAAGCTACAGGATCTCGAGCATGTTGGGCCCAGAACTTGCCTGTAGTGAAATCATCTGCGGAAGCAGCCTTCCCAGTCAGTGTTGAAATCACTTCAATTTCCGGCGTCTGTTTTTCCAAATATTGTAAATGCTCCATCATCTCCTTTACGATTGGATCCATCATGTGGCTGTGGTATGCAGCTGGGACATGTAAAACACGAAGAAATATGTCTCTCTTGCTGAACACTTGAGCTAGTTCTTTCTGAAGGGCACTCACAGAGTCTGCATCTCCAGACAAGGTACAGGAAGAAGGGCTGTTAAAAGCTGCAATACACACCTTCCCAGAATACGGGCCAAGGGCTTCTGATACTTCTTGAACAGGGATGTTACCAACTACCAACATTCTGCCTCCGGTAACCTTCGCCTGTAACCTACTCCTGTGATAAATTACTTTGACGGCATCTTCAAGCGAAAGAAACCCTCCACAATGGGCGGCAGCAACTTCTCCAACTGAATGGCCAACAGCAGCCACTGGCTTAATTCCCCAGTGTTTCAGAAGAGAAGTTAAGGCAACCTGGAGAGTAAAAAGCAACGGCTGGGCAATTTCTGGCCTGGAGAAATCCTCACATTCACTTTCTGTTAATTCCAGGAGGCTAATGGGTACATATTGCTGAAATAACATTTCTATTTCTTTACATTTGTCTCTGAATACTGGCTCTGAACTCAATAATGTCTTGCAGATCCCTTTGAAATTTACTCCATTAGCACAGAACACAAAAACTAGCTGTGGAGTCATCTTTGACGGAGTTGTTTCTGTTTTAGCTGCTAATGCAACTTGTTGCTGTAAATGTCGAAGAGAGTTTGTAACAAATGCTTTTCTGTACTTATAATTTACATGGCTTCTTCTACAGGCAGATGTATAGGCCAGATTTGGGAGAGTTACTGAGTTGCTTATGTTTAACTGCTCAGCTGTGTCTTCCAATGTCAAGTTGAGGGATTTGCTTGAAGCCGCAGAGAGTACAAATAATTCAATCGGTCGTTTAAAAGAGGGAAGAACCTGTATTTGCTTAAACTGTCTGACAACAACATGGGCATTGGTTCCCCCAAATCCAAAACAGTTGACACCAGCTACTCTTCCAAATTCTCTCGACTCTTCCCATTTCTCTACTGTTGTTGGAATTGATAGATTTAATTTCTCTGTATTTATGCTACTAATATCCTCTCTGTAATGCAAAGATGGAACAATCGTTTCATGGTGCATCATTAAAAGAACTTTAATTAACCCAGCTGCCCCAGCAGCTGATTCAGCATGGCCAACGTTCCCTTTAACAGAACCAATCTTTAGAACAGGCATTTTAGGAGATCTGTTATTACCAATGATGCTACCTAGGCTCTCTGCTTCTGTAGGATCTCCAGCAGGAGTTCCTGTGCCATGTGCTTCAACATACTGCACAACTGATGGGTCAACATGAGTCAGATAAATGCTGCGTAGTAACTTTTCCTGTGCTGTCTGAGATGGTCTTGTGATTGGAGTCACAGATCTGCCATTCTGATTTACTGCACTGATGTTTATAACTCCCCATATTCTGTTGTGATCTTCTAGTGCCTGTTTCAGAAGAAGGAATTAATGTATGGTATCATTTGGGATTTTTACCATATAAGGAAGACCACAAAAGCAAGAGCAGACAGAACACTTGTTTAACTGTTCAATGTACCCTTTTTTTTACACAAAGACAAGTGCCTAAATATTTTAGCCCTGGATATTAACCTCACATTAGAAGAGTTGCATCTAGAGCTGTGAATCTCTCCTCCCATAAGAGGACATATTAGAATGGGAATTGCACACTCCTGGTTATCTGGAAATCTTATTTTTGGAAGTTCTATGAAAATGAACCTACCTTTTTTAGTGGCTTAAGTAAAAGAACACCGCAGCCTTCTCCCCTTCCATAACCATTTGCCTTTTTAGAAAAGGGCATACTCATCCCCTCAGGAGAAATCATTTTTGCTTTACTCAGAGATACGAAGGTGCGAGGATCTATAATGCAGTTCACTCCTCCACACAGAGCCGCTTCACAATCTCCTGTAGTAAAATAAATTTGTGACTGTTTTCCATCTTCTGTACATCTCTACCGATTTACATTAATACGCTGTAGTAATATAATGAATTGACGGCATTACTCATTGCTGATAAATGAAAGAATTTATGGAGAGATTATAAAAACAGAATTGACCCACTGAAAGTTCTTAGACATATTCAAACTTTCAGGTTCTGAAACCCAACAGATGGTAAAATTCTCAGTGTTTGGAATTGGCCTGAGCAGACAGCAGAATATTAGTAGAAGTCACTGAGGTAGTAAATATTCTTCGTCTAAAAAAATAAAAGTAAAAAACCACCCAACCCTCCATGAATCATGATAGTGTGATAGGGCAGAATGGCAAATACTAACAATTTCCTAAAAATGGAAAGCTTGTTTTGACCAAATGCGCCCCTATGTTCACACCCTACAAACTATTTTTTTTTTAATGGAGATGTCCTATCTCCTAGAACTGGAAGGGACCTTGAAAGGTCATTGAGTCCAGCCCCCTGCCTTCACTAGCAGGGCCAAGTACTGATTTTGCCCCAGATTCCTAAGTGGCCTCCTCAAGGATTGAACTCACAACTCTGCATTTAGAGGCCAATGCTCAAACCACTGAGCTATCCCTCCCCCCTACTGATTCTAATAATCTTTGTGCAAAATATACCCTGTGAGGTATCATTTGAAAACTAATAATTCATGAGTCAATAATATCATGGTGAAATTTAGATAGCAACGTTATATGTAAATTTGTGAATTCCCCAAGAATATTGGTTGTGGCACACGTTCAAGCCTACATAGCCCCAGTTAGGCAGAACTGGTCAAGTAGGTCTATCTTAAACACAGGAATGTGTGTTTACCTCACTTTACAGATAATTAGTAAACTAGATCCTTGAGACAGTAAGAGGCGGAGAAGGAATTCTGCATTTTATCAAACAATAGCATGAAATGTCTTTCACAATGAGACTCCTTGTTTCCTTCCTCACATCAAGAATGAACTTTGTCTAGAAGGGGAAACCTCAGGAAAATGCATTTCAAAGGGTGACTGAACTATAAACATCCCAAGTTATCCCTCCCTATCCATCTCTCTCTCTCCTTCACCTAAGAAGACAAAAGAAACAGACTTTGGGGCAGATCGTGGTCTGAGAATTTGGTCAGCGATATCACTGGAATTATGTGGTAAGGGACTTTACCTTGAATCAAGTCTAGATTGTTAAGTGTTTTATCTCTATTTCTTTTGTAACTACTTCTAACTTTAATGCCTTATACTTGTACTCACTTAAAATCTCTCTCTTTGTAATTAAATTTACTTATTTTATTATTTAATCAAAACTAATCTAGTGTTGTGAATGGTTTGGGTAACTCCATTTACGGTGGCAAATTGCTGTATAATGATCCCCTTAGAAGGCAAAAGACCTAATATATCTGGTCTATCAAGAGAGGTCTGGGCAGTGCAGAACAAACATTTTTTTGAGGGAAATCCAGGACTGGGAGTGTGGTGAAGTCCCCCTGTATGTGGTAAACAAGGCTGGTGGAAGTCAGAGTGTGACTGGAGAGTGCTGGCAAGTTGCAGCTATACACAGACACAAAGGGTATGACCTGCATGCTATTTTTCTGTTTGTGAGGGGCCCAGGTTGGGTGCTGCAGCAGCAAAGCATTGTGAGGCATCCCAGGTTACAGGGCAGGAGGTGACACAACCCCTCATTGGTCTGGATTGCACCGCAGAATGTCATACTCAAATCTTTCATGGCTGCTGATAATCAGTGAGAGTGACTGGCAATTGCTGTTGCCTGTCACAGGAACTGAGAGTGCAAAACTTTCATTTTGTTCACTTTGGTAATGGTAAAATGCAAATGCTTTTAGTCCTTACCAGCTGTGATATTAGTCAAATTCTAGTACTGCACATATATACCTTAGCAGTTCAATTGCTGTAGCAATCCTAATTTATTTGCTTATTTACTTTTAGTCCCAATACCTTGTTTAACTGCTTGCGAGCCGTAATGCAAAGCAAAAAGAAACGATGAGCATGCAGTATCGATGGAAAGTGATGGTCCAGTCAGATTAAAAGTGTATGAAATCCTGTTAGCAGCTATGCTCATTGCTGCCCCAGTCCCATCGTAATGATTTATTTCAGTTACTGCTCTGCTTGATATGATCTCATAATCTCTGTTCATAAGACCTGTAAAAACAACAGACATGTTTCATGTTAGCAAGAGATTAAAACAGGGGATCAGATCTAAACCTAGTGGTGTTCTTTGCTCTCCTAATTTTATCCTGTGCTGCCTTATGTCAGCACCTAAGGTGAAATCCTGGCTGTATTGAAGTCAATGGCAAAACTCCCATTGACTTCAGTGAGCCCAGGATTTCACTCCTGATCTATATATTTGAGACTTGAAATCTGTCTGAAGATATTAAATGACATGAAGGCCTCGTCTGCAAGAGAAAGTTGCACTGGTCTAACTAAAGGTGTGATTCTAAACTAATTCAGTGACACTGGGACAAACCCCTATTTTGATTTAACTTAAAAGGATTCCTAATTAACTTAAACTAAACCAAAATGAGCCTGGTTTAAAGGGAAATAAGAAAGTCCACAGAGCCTTTTGCTCTGGTTTAACTGACTGGGTTTTAAAAATCACACCTTTAGTGAAGCCAGCGCAACGTTCTTGTGTAGCCCCGGCCTTAGTGCTTGATATTGACACAGCCTTATGCAGCTGGGCAGGGCAGTGAGATCGTATAAGAACCATCCCATGTGGCCATGCAGGGCTTAGCCGGCTTATGAGACATTGGGTTTGGTGAGGCAAGAGCAGGAGCTGCACTCCCAATAGTCTCCCTGGAATGAAATGGGTTACCTAGAGAGGTGGTGGAATCTCCATCCTTAGAGGTTTTTAAGGCCCATCTTGACAAAGCCCTGGCTGGGATGATTTAGTTGGGGTTGGTTCTGCTTTGAGCAGGGGGTTGGACTAGATGACTTCCTGAGGTCTCTTCCAACCCTAATCTTCTATGATTCTATGATTCTGTGTGAGCAGGTAGATGAGGGGAAAGGGAGCGTTTTACTGATCCTGTGGCCATGCAGCCCTGCAGTGGGAGGAGGGAGGAGCTGGACCAGTCCAGCTGGAGGACCAGGAGCTGTAGGCACAAAGGCTCCCAGAGTTGTCAGGAGTGTAAGGGAAGCATCCACACTGCTACCTCCATCCGGAGACCACAGTGTCAACCCACCTCCTTAGCCAGGCAGTGCTGTTTGTGATTTAGACTTAGGCTATGTCTACACTACCACTTATGTCAGCAAAATTTATGTCGCTCAGGGGTGTGAATATTCCAGCCCCTGAGCAACATAAGTTACAACAATATAAGTGCCGGTGTGGGCACGAAGCTCTCCCACCAGCATAGCTACCACCGCTCATGGGGGTGGTTTAATTATGTCGACAGGAGAGTTCTTTCTTGTCGGCTTAAAGTGGCTACAGTAGAGATCTTACAGCAGTGCAGCTGCATCAGTACAGCTGCGCTACTGTAAGCTCCCTAGTGTAGACTTGACCTTAAAGCAGTGGTTTTCAAACTTTTTTTCTGGTGACCCAGTTGAAGAAAATTGTTGATGCCCGTGACCCAATGGAGCTGGGGTGAGGGGTTTGGGGTGTGGGAGGGGCTCAGAGCTGGGGCAGAAGGTTAGGGTGCGGGGGTGAAGGCTGCAGGGTGGGGCCAGGAATGAGGAGTTTGGGGTGCAGGAAGGGTCTCTGGGGGGGGCTCAGGGCTGGGGCAGGGGATTGGGGCAGGGGTTTACCTCGGGCGGCTCCTGGTCAGCGGCGCAGCGGGGATGCAGAGGCAGGCTTCCTGCCTGTCCTGGCACCGCGGACTGTGCTGCGCCCTGAAAGAAGCCAGCAGCAGGTCTGGCTCCTAAGTGGAGGCGCGCAAGGACTCCACGTGGCTCTCGCTCACAGGCACTGCCCTCCCAGTGGAGTGGGGAGCCAGTGCTTGGGGCGGGGGCAGCACGCGGAGCCCTGTGGCCCCCCTGCCTAGGAGCTGGACCTGCTGCTGGCCGCTTCCAGGGCACAGGGCAGTGTCAGAACAGGTAGGGACTAGCCTGCCTTAGCCGGGCAGCACTGTCAATGGGACTTTTAATGGCCCGTTCGGCAGTGCTGACCAGAGCCACCATGACCCAGTGCCTTACATTCCATGACCTACTACTGGGCGGCAACCCGCAGTTTGAAAACCACTGCCTTAGAGTATCATTTATGTAGCAATGAACAATACCATGAACTAGTTAGATAACATGAGCTGTTTATAACATCAGAATGCAGCATTGTTCATAGTATGGTAGTTTTAGATTTTCTATCATTAGATAAATTTAGATAACTTTCTATAGTATATGGAAATGTGTACTGTTTTCCAAGATGCTAAATTTATGAACTGGTTCACCACTAGGCTGCAAGCTTACCAACAAAAACCCCTGTTTTGGTGCCACTGACATGTTCCATCGTGACTCCTGCATCCTCCAGTGCTCTGTACGTGCATTCCAGGAGTAACTTTTGTTGAGGATCCATGCGCTCAGCTTCCACATCATTAATTCCAAACAGCTTGTTGTCAAATGTGTTAAATCTAAGAAATATAAACCAAGAAATGATATGATATATATATACAGCATACACTACAGAGATTTTTTGTATATTCAGTTATTATTACATGATAAGCCAAACGTCTGTATATTTCCCAAAAAAAATCTCAATTAAAAAACAGCATGCTGGTAAAAGTACAAATTTTGTTCTTCTCCCTATGCAAAGCACCACCTCCAAAAATATTTTATCTTCATAAGGGTATAGCTACCAAATAGCCAAAAGAGTTCTTAAAACACAACTATATAAAGAAGTGAAATAAAGAATGGAAGAAAAAAAGATATTAAAAGTATTTTTTAAAGTTATACTGTACCACTAACCCAGACAAATAATATATCATTGTTAGGTTTTACAGTAGAGCTGGTTAGAAAAATGTCAGTGATACTTTTCTCATCAGAATTTGCTGATTTGTCAAAATCAAAAATGTTTCACAGTTTGATATCCATAAAGTTCTGATGGAATCCAGGCAGAGTATTCCCAGTGTGCCCCACAGAATCAGGGGCAGCCAACTGCCTTGTTTTGTTTAGAAAAAAGCAAATGAAAACAGACTGATTTTTCCAAAACAAAAAAATTTGAAATTTCAGATATTTTGAAATGTTGAAATTTCCTGTGGAATGGAAATTCTGCATTTCGACCAGCTCTGCTTATGAGCAAAGGGGCAGATTCTCAGATGGTGTAAACTGTGATGGCTCCATTGAAGCCAAAGCTATTCACGTCAGTGGGAACAGGATTAAGCTTTAACATATAATTTAAGAAAATTTGGCTAATGATTTTGGAACACAGAAACAGGCTTACTCATCAATAAGTGCAGCTTGTGTCGTGCATATTTTTCCTGGTTTGTTATCATCTGGATCATACCATTCTCTTGTATTGAATCTTTCTGGAGTTATTTCTACAGTACAGTTTCTGCCCTCCACCAGTACTTGCCAGAAATTGTCGATTCCTTCACCTGTTGCATGAAAAAAAATTTATAAGCAGATTAAATGTTTTTTAACAGCACATACTGAAATTGAAACTCTCATATATCTACCTTATAAAAGTAAAATGTTACATTGCCTTTAAAAATAAAGTTACTAACGATAAGCAAATGAAAATTCCCAAGTTATAAGGAAATTAAAGATTTGCAGATGAATGGTGCTTCTGTGTTTCCTCAAATTCTGTGTGTTTTACAAAAAAACAAAACAACCCGTACAAAATCCTAATTTTTTCTCCATTTTGAGATACACTGGGAAGTTTTTCCAAACCATTAAGGGCATCAGAGATAGTCACGTCTGCCATGACGGGTACAAGATATAAACTGGTCACAATTCAATATTTATCAGTGTGCACAAACTAACAGACTTCTGGCATAATAGTTTATGTAATCCCAGCCACTGCTGTGTTAACTTAACTGTAACTTCATTAAAGTCAGTGGAGTTTACACACATGTAAAATTGTTGCAAGTTTGGCCTGTCATCTTTCATTGTAATGTAGAGTTTGTCCTTTTCAGAGGTTGGTTTCACATGTCATACTCTAGGTTACCCTGCTTCGTATGTTTCTATGAAAACAGGTGCTTTCATAGAAGCATCAGTGTTTTCCCCAGGAATTGAAATTAGGGGGGGTGTTGGAATTTACAGGCAGGGGGGTGAGGGCCAATGAGGGGTGAGACCGTGAGGGTGAAGGTGAGCTGTATGGCACCATAGTAAAAACTGAAAAATGTTTCAAGACCATTTTATTAGATTTAACTCATATTTTAAAATCATCACACAAATTAACAGTTGGCTACTCAAGCCTTCTATGAAGCACTAAATCTTCCTTTTTGGTTTCTTGTTATAATTTTGCACAACTTTGTTAATGAACTTCTTGAATGCAATGCGTTCATCTTTGGTGGTTTCTCGTGTGTCCGGAACTTCCATTCTTCAGTTGATATGCTCATTAGTTCATTCACGTGATCAGGCAGAAGGCGACTTCTTTCAGAACACAAAATTCTAATCAATGATGAAAAAGAATGCTCAACTGTATCTGTTATGACTGGGAGCAGTAAGAGATGAATTCCTACTTCTTTCATCCCAGGAAACATAGCATAAAGATCGGGTTGAGCCACTAGTGATGATAAAAAAGAAGTTGAAGTCAAATCTTCATTCGTTCATCATCTGATATTCCACACTGTCTACAAATTCTCTATTCTGTCCTGAGCACATGGCAGCCCATTGCTGGTAGTACCTCACTCCACTCAATTGTCGGTGTTTTATAGGACAGGGATCTGTAAAAGCTACGTAGAGGTTGAGTAGAATCTAGAAATCGCTGTTGTAGATTTTTAAGAATCAACTCTGTGTACTTTTTCAGTTGTCTTAACAAACACTTCTTGTTCTCTTCACTTAAGGATTCAATATAAATGCCTTCATTAGTCAACTTCTGAACTGAAGTCTTTGCTTCTTCCAGTTTTTTTCAATGGACAGCACTCTGATTGATCCAAATGTAGCTTCTATTGCTGGACAAAGATCTACTACTGTTGTAGCAGATGCCTGGATGGCATTGTTTAATGACCCAAGTGGTTTCAACGGTAGACTTACAAGAGAGAGAATGGCAATAGTCATCTCTGAATGTAGTAGCAAAAGTAATCCGCCAGCCTCACTACTTAGATCCATTCCATCTTTGTAGATACTTTCCAACGCCAGTAATAATGGCTGGAGTAATTTTAAGACAACAGCCAAGGATCACTCATGAGAAAGCCAGAGGATTTTCCCAGGTTGGACTAATTTGAACTTCAGTCCCAGTGTATCTTCTATATTTTCCAAGATATTTAGTCTTTTTGGACTCTTGCTGAAAAAAGAACATAATGAAGACATTACATGTGTAGCTTTTTTAATGTCTTTTGAAGAGTCTGCAGCTCATACTAGCGCTAGTTGGAGTAGATGGCCTCTGCAGTGTGTATAGGAGAGATTAGGGTTACACTTTTCTCTGAGCAAAGCTTGTACTTCACCATGTCTTCCAGAGAAGTTTGCAGCTCCATCAAATGCACAAGCAGCCATCTGTTTGGTCCAACTGACAAGCATTTAACTCTTCTAAGATGTGGGTTGTCACAGATGCAGCTGATGTGTCTTCTATAACTTGAACATCTAGAAATGCATCTATTGGCCTAACACTGACATCAAGATAACATACACAATGACTTAATACTTGATGCCCATTTGCATCGGTGCATTCATCAGCCATGTATGCAAATTTTTTGAATGTGTTGAGAGAGTTCTTCATTTTTTCAACTGTTGAGTCTTTCACTGTTGCACCACATGCTTCTAGCCAGTCAGTTGAGTTTCTTGCAGAAAGATAGTGAGCATTTGCTGGTCTTGTTCAGAACCAGTGTTCAACTTCAGGATGAACAAGTGACAATGCACTTAACATTGTCCTCCAGTTTGTAGTGTGTGGTATCTCTTGCTTAAATAGAAAGTATGATGCCACAGCCATGTTTCTTCGCATGAACTATGTTGTGTGTCCAGCATTCTTAAGAGCCTCATTAACACTCACCGGTGTTGTCCTTGGTCAGTGGAGACTCAGAGTTCAGAGGTGCTTTCACATGAGTTCACCTCCCAGGTGGGGGGGCAAGAAGGCACCTTGCTCGTTTCTTCAGCTGCTCACTGTTCGCTCTGGCCACTTTTGTTTGTTGTGTCACCATTCACTCTGAACTTTAGGGTACAGATGTGGGGACCTGCATGAACGACCCCCCCAAGCTTATTTACCAGCTTAGATTACAGTAGCTGCCACCACCAAGTGTTTTAAATATTTAGGGGTAGTCACTTGGAACTCTGCCTTTCCCCCAAAATTTCCCAAGTCCTTACACCCCTCTTCCTGGGTAGACCTGAGAGAATTGAGAGAAGAACCAATAAGGGGACAAGATAGTTTCAAAGAGGGAGGGGGAGGGAGTCTTTGTCTGTTCAGTGTGTGCTTTTGCCGGACGGGGAGAAGGAACCATCCCACTCCTAACAGGGTAGTGAGTAATTAGAGAAGGAATGTATTAAATTACTTTTATTTCTATTTGTAATTTCTTTTGCAAAACAGAGGGAGAATCAAATTGGGTTTCTGTGTAACTTTAAAGTTTTGCCCAGAAGGAATTCCTCTGTGTTTTGAATCTGTTGTCTGTGAGATTATCTTGCTTTCTTATCTCACAGAGGTATTCCTTTCACTTTTTTTTCTTTAATTAAAAGTCTTCTTTTAAGAACCTGATTGATTTTTCATTGTTTTAAGATCCAAGGGTTTTGGCTCTGTGTTCACCAGGAATTGGTGAGGGAACGCTCTTAAGTCTACCCAGGAAAAGGGGTGTAAGGACTTGCGGGGGGGGACAATTAGTCTCAAATCTGCCCAGGAAAGGGGGGGTTAAGGACTTGGGAAATTTTGGGGGAAAGGCAGAGTTCCAAGTGACTACCCCTAAATATTTAAAACACTTGGTGGTGGCAGCTACTGTAACCTAAGCTGGTAAATAAGCTTAGGGGGGGTCGTTCATGCAGGTCCCCACATCTGTACCCTAAAGTTCAGAGGGGGGAATAAACCTTGACAGGTAAAAGAGGAATTAACCCTTAACTGTCTGTTTATGACAGCTCTGTTGCCAATGGCCATGCGCCACCACCTTCTGCTGCCACCTGCCACTGTGACCACTGCGAGTTGGTCTATTGAGGTTCCACCCAGCTCTCAGTGATTTCAGCTGAGCTCTCAGTGGGGGAACCTCACTGCTAGTGCAGACTGGGCCATCTCTTCCACAGAAGAACTGTCCCACAGCAGGTCTAAGCACTTAGACCTGATTATCAGTGATTTCAGCTGCAGTGGTCACTTAACAAAACAAGAGACTATCTATGGAGCCTAATCAGCTCTTTTTTTAAACAGTGGAGAGGGGCAGGTCAAATAGTACTTGTGACTCAGGCAGACCATCAAGCAAAACACCTGTCCCCACCCTCTCTCTTGATGCCTTCAATCAGCACAGGCTAAGTACAGTTCTTCTGCCCTTTACTCATACAATAAGAACAACAACATTTCATTACCCCTCACCCCTCACACACACACCCCCCGCATTCAAGTGATCTGTAACCCAACCCAAGCCAAAATATATTACTTGGGCAACACAGCTCTGTTTGCTGGATACCTAGGTAGATTAGGTGTGAATGTAAATACAATCTGGTCCTGAAGCCTTTCCCCACTTAGCCGCCAGCTCATCACTAGCTGTCAGGGGGAGCTCATTTAGACTTTGCTTACAAATCATAATTTGAAATTATTAGGTTGGCCAACATCACCGAAATGAATGCACTGACATTGTCATAAAAACAACAGCTGTATAAGGAAGCTAGTCTATGTTCATACTTTTCAAATCTATTATACTTTTTCAGATACATGTATTTTATCATACACTTTATATGCTTTTAAACTGTGTATTAATGTTTCAATTTCAATTCAAATGTTCAAACAATCACTAAATTGGCAACACTGCATGTAACTAGTTCCCAAAACTGGTTGGGGAAATTCAGGAGGGTGTACACCCCCTCTCCCCCCGTAGTGGGGGTGTAGGTAAATCCCTGTGCTTGACGTTTATTGAGGGTAGAGATTGAGTTTTATCTTCCCAGAGATAGAGATGCAGTTGTGTAGGCATAATCAGTGAAGGGTTTGGTTATCTTTTCAGTTCCTGCATGGTGCTTTTCTTCTGTTGAGGGTTAATAAAATGATTGGCTGCACTGATAGTGAAACCTAGAGTGACATTTCCCATTAGAAGACTGTTATCAGTTACTTATAATTTTGACCATGTTGTTTTGTCCATCAGGCTACTGGTGTGCTGAGACCACAGTCAAACATCCTGACCAATACTATCTGTCTGTTTCCTTCTATTCCCCATCTGTCTGTCTGTCTGTCTGTCTATATCCATATGTTGTCTTATACTTAGTTTGTAACCTCCTTGGGACAGGGACTGCCTTTTTGTGCTGTGTTTGTGTAGCACCTACCACAGTGGGATCTTAGTCCATGACTAGGGCTCCTAGGTGCTATGGTAATACAAATAATAAATACATAATAATAATATTAAATCTTACAGCTGTTTCCATGAGAAGCTCTTGCACCTGACCACAATGCTTTGGAGAAAGGACTTGAAACTCGGCACCAGGGTTTCTCTGGAGTCAGGGATGTGCTTTTTCCCATCCCCGTGAAAATCTGCCCAAACTTGACCAAGTTATGAGCTTTTGAAAAATCTCAGTTTGCACGTGCTCAGTAGAGGGTTGTTAGAGCTGGTGACTGAGCATGCTCCTTCCCCAAGATGCAAGGATGAGCAGGACTTTTCCTGCAATTGCTGCTTATGGCTGCTAAAGACCTATAAAGAGACTATCTTTAATGTGTGCTCAATTCTCCCATTTCAGGTGCTCAGGCAGCAAGGAGAAAGAGAAACAAAAAGGGCCTGACTTGAATGCAGAGAGATAAGGGATGGGAAGTGGGTGGGGAGAGGAAGAGATGCAGGGTGGGGAGGCAAGGGGTTTAGCAGCTGGAGCTGTGAGTGGAGGGGGACAGAAAATGAGGAAAAAAGGAAGAAAAGGGGGGGTGCAAGAGCCAGAGGTGGAAGGATAGGAGTAGGAGGGAAAAAACAGCAGGAGTTGAACAGATGGGGGACATGCAGGAGCCAGGGAGATAACAAAAGGGGAGGAGACAGATGACAAACTAGGGGTATAGGATTAGGACAGGACAAGGAGAGACTGGCTGTGGGGAGAAAGGTCCATAATCACTAGCTAATGCTCCCCTACAGAAGCTGAATTTGAACCTATTACTCCTGAGTCTCAACATTACTTTGCTGTCTAGCAAATAGCAGTGAAACCCACTGGCAAAGTGTGTATGTCTCATTCTCCTGTAATGGCAGGTCCACCTAGAAGATTAGTTCTCTCAGGTACTTCATTAACTTAACTGGTGGAGGACTGTGCTGTGGAACTTAAGATCCCTGCCCTGATGATAATCCACGTGGGGGTCAGGATAGTTCCACCTGATGACATTTTTGATTTTTTCATTTTGTAAGTGTTTTTAAAAAAAACTTGTTTTTTAAAATGTAAATTCCTATCTTCATTAAAAGAACATTAAGGTTGTAAAGGCAAGTGCTCAAAATGTTAGGAAATGCCAGAATTAAGGTTCCCTATGCAATCTTAATGTATCTCCCGTGTGTGTATGTATTACCATATGGTCTTTAAGTACCTGATCATATACTATTTTTTCCTCATTCAGTGCACAGGACAGTGTAACATAGTAGCTTGTCCCCAGCCCAGGAAGGACACTCTGCCACATGCAGAGTCTCTTTCCAGGCACAGTTTTATTTTCCAAACATAGGAAAACACAAAAGCCAGTTCCTCAGCCTATCCCAAGTGACAGTGTAACCCACACACCTTCTGGGTGTGGTGTTCTGTACCAACTAGTGGTACCAAGACCACTTAGCGAGAGAGAGAGATTGAAAATTAGTCCACTCTACTGCCTTAGCTAAGAGCCAGCTGGCTTTTAGCTCATGCATTAGAGGCTCCTGCACTAAGCTCCAGAGGTCCCCAGTTCAATCCTGCCCACTGATGAGCTAACTAGGATCCAATTTGCAGAAGTGCTGAGCATTCTCATCTGCAACTGAAGTCAATGGGAGCTGTGCTCTGAACATAGGAAGTGCTATTAAATGCTAAGTACTCTGAAAAATCAGTGTATCTCAAATTGGGTAATTTTGTGTCCCAATATTAGCTGAGGCTTTTGACATTCTGGCTTTAATTTCTATGCCTCATTTCTCTATGAATATAATGGGGATAATAATATGTCCTCCCGTGATTCATTTATGTTTGTAAAGAACTAAGATACTATGAGAGCATCACAGAAAAGCCCAGGACAAAAGTAATAATTCTACATTCAAGGCAGGTTTGGGTGGTGTGCAGTAAGTAGTGCAGGAGGTCATACACTGAATGATGAGGACAATAAAAATATTAGAAAGCTACCCATTTAGTGAGTTTGGTCGTCTTGTGCACTGAATGAGGCAGGGTGCTCTGGGGAAAATAGTATGTGATCATATAATTAAACACCATATTGTAATGCATACACACAATGGGACCAAATTAAGGCTGCACAGACAACCTTATTTCCTAACAGCTGAGTGCTTGACATTGCTACTTTAATTGTCTTTTACATAGTTTGTTTGGATGTAATTATATATGAAATATAAGGAAACAGGAATTGGTGTGGGGGTGTATGTGTGTGTTTATTTATATATATATTATATATATATATATATTTGAGGGCTGTCAATTAATCGCAGTTAACTCATGCGATTAACTCAAAAAAATAAATCGTGATTAATCACAGCTTTAATCGCACTCTTAAACAATAGAATACCAACTGAAATTTATTAAATATTTTTGGATGTTTTTCTACATTTTCAAATATATTTATTTCAATTACAACACAGAATACAAAGTGTACAGTGCTCACTTTATATTATTTTTATTACAAATGTTTGCACTGTAAAAGTGATAAAAGAAATAGTATTTTTCAGTTCATCTCATACAAGTACTGTAGTGCAATCTCTTTATCATGAAAGTGCAACTTACAAATGTAGATTTTTTTTGTTACAAAACTGCACTCAAAAACAAAACAATGTAAAACTTTAAAGCCTACTAGTCCACTCAGTCTTACTTCTTGTTCAGCCAGTCGCTAAGAGAAACAATTTTGTTTACATTTACGAGAGATAATGCTGCCCACTTCTTATTTACAATGTCACCTGAAAGTGAGAAAAGGAGTTCGCCTGGCATTTTTGTAGCCAGCATTGCAAGGTATTTATGTGCCAGATATGCTAAACATTTGTACGCCCCTTCATGCTTCCAGAGGACATGTTTCCATGCTGATGACGCTTGTTGAAAAAAATAATGCATTAATTAAATTTGTGACTGAACCCCTTGGGGGAGAATTGTATGTCTCCAGCTCTGTTTTACCCACATTCTGCCATATATTGCAAGTTATAGCAGTCTTGGATGATCACCCAACATATGTTGTTTGTTTTAAGAAGACTTTCACTGCGGAGTTGACAAAACACAAAGAAGTTACCAATGTTAAATTTCTAAAGATATAGTACTTGACCCAAGGTTTAAGAATCTGAAGTGCCATCCAAAATCTGGGAGGGATGAGGTGTGGCGCATGAATTCAGAAATCTAAAAAGACCAACTAATGCAGAAACTACAGAACCCAAACCACCAAAAAAGAAAATCAACCACCTGCTGGTGGCATCTGACTCAGATGATGAACATGAACATGTGTCGGTCTGTACTGCTTTGGATCGTAATCAAGCAGAACCTGTCATCAGCATGTACACATATCTTCTGAAATGGTGGTTGAAGCATGAAGGGACATATGAATCTTTAGCGCATCTTGCACGTAAATATCTACAACAGTGCCATGTGAACGCCGGTTCTGACTTTTTGGTGACATTGTAAACAAGAAGCGGGCAGCATTATCACCCGCAAATGTGAATACACTTGTTTGTCTGAGCGATTGGCTGAACAACAAGTAGGATTGAGTGCACTTGTAGGCTCTAAAGTTTTACACTGTTTTATTTTTGAATGCAGTTATTTTTGTACATAATTCTACTTTTGTAAGTTGCACTTTCATGATAAAGAGATTGCACTACAGTACTTGTAATGGGGGAATTGAAAGATACTATTTCTTTTGCTTTTTACAGTGCAAATATTTGTAATAAAAAATAAATATAAAGTGAGCACTGTACACTTTGTATTCTGTGCTACAATTGAAATCAATATATTTGAAAATTTAGAAAACATCCAGAAAATTTAAATAAATGGTATTCTATTATTGTTTAGCAGTGTAATTAATTGTGATTAATTTATTTAATCGTGCAATTAATTGTGACTAATTGTTAATCGCTTGACAGCCCTAATATATATATAAAATCAAGAGAGGAAATAGAGATACAAAGAATTTACTTAGGGCTTGTCTATATGGCAAGTTACTGCAATGCAAGCCAGAATATAAATCGACAGCGCACCAGTTTGTCAGGTGGTAATGTCTGATGTAGACACTGCTAGAGTGCAGTGAAACTTCTGGAGTGCAGCTGCACAGTAACTTGCTATGTAGACAAATCCTTAGATTGTAAACTCTTTGGGGAAGGGATCCTCAAGTCACTATATGCATGTATGGTGCTAGTGCAAAGGGGCCCCAATAGGGCTTGGGCCTCTAGGTGCTACCACAATACAAATAATAAAATAATAAATATTAATTTTCAGAATGTTTGTTCAATTTTGGGGGAAGCATTAATGTACTGGAGTTGTATCTTAGAAAGAAAGCTTCCTACTCATCAAAGGCCCTATTCAGCTCCCACTGAAGTCAATGGGACTCCACCGGCAGATGGATCAGGCAGCAGGATGATATGTGAATGTGAAAGACAAGATATTGGAAAAAATCTGATGGTGGTGGAGGAGGAGGAAAAGCTATCTACCTGGAGTTGTCATTTTGAACATGCTTTTTATTTGCATGACTCTATAATAAAAGGGACACATTTTTTCCCGATTTTACACCAATGTGCAACCTCAACCATAGTAAAATTTGGCCCAGTGCTTCTTGTTTTCCAAAACCAGATTTTTAAGCTTGATTCTTTGGCATGGGTTATGTATGTTTGTTTATCCAGTATCTAATTGTTGTGGCTGTGGTTATAATTCAGGGTCTCATAACGGTATGCACCAATGCTTGTCCTTTGAAGGGAGAATGACTAGTTTGCATGTGCCATATGGGAAATACAACCCAGAGCTACTTGAGGAAGGATCTATGGGTAATAATAATAATAAAATAATAATAATAATAATACCAAAAAGATAACTGGTGTTTTAAAAAGAAAATCCTGTTTTTAAAATGTATGCATACAAGTAAATCTGGTAAATCTGGTGTCGTCCATAAAGTTCTGCCACATCTCAAGTTACCAGAAGAGTTTGTATATGAGAGAGAATAATGTCAAGCCGTGATAATATGTGATAAAACAGCCACGTTATCTGAAAGCTGAAATCAAGAAGAAATACTTCTTGATTACTGCTGCATGACCTTGTCTAGTAGTCCACACAGATCTCAAATTTTCAGGAGTATTTCTGTTCCTATAACAGCAACAGAACGACACCACCACATTCTTTTCATTTAGCAACTTGGGGCAAAATGCAGACCTAGGGTAAAGGATGGATCTTAATGGGGTTGAACTTGCTGGTCATGTTCTTTGAATGCTAGAAAGTCGACCCCCTTAGCAGATTATGTTCTCACAACTGAGCCATGGCCAACGATCAAGGGGAAGGCAAAAAAAGCACTTCAAAGATACCCTCAAAGCCAACATGAAGAAGTGCAATATTGACATAAACTCATGGGAAACCCAAGCCCTTGACTGACCAAAATGCCAAAGGACTTTGTGGCAAGGATGCCAGTATTTTGAGATCCAACAGAGACAACTGGAAACAGAGAAACAGGAAAGGAGGAAGGAATGTTCTGCAGCCCAACTGAACAATCCAGATCCACCCCTTCCATTGGGAAATGTCTGCCCCAACTATGGCAAGGTCTATGGATCCTGGATAGGTCTCATTAGTCACCTGTAGATGCACCAGCAATAACTGACTATCGTTTTATTGGAAGAAAATCATCCTTGAACGCCAAGAGATCACCAACACACGTAAAACCTGCTTACCCCAAGCCTCAATATGGCCTGTAGCCTAGAAAAGAACCTACCTATTAGTCCATGTGAACTGTTGTATGTAGTATCGTTGCAGCTGTGTTCGTCCCAGGATATTAAAAGACAAAGTGTGTGAGGTAATGTATTTTATTGGACCAACTTCTGTTGGCGAGAGAGACAAGCTTTCACAGAGCACTTCTTCAGGTCTGGGACGTGAACTCAGAAGGTGTGTCTACACTGCAATGTAAGCCCAGTTTTGAACTTAGGCTCAAGCCTAACTCCCCCTTCCATCTACATGCAAATTTTGCTGACCCAGAGTCCCAGGATTCCCTGGGAGTGGACAGTCTGAGCCTGAGTCAAGCTGGGACCTAAGGTCCAAGCCCTATTGCTTTGCAGTATAGACATAGCACGACTGGACTTGTGCTCTGTGAGTCCACCAAAAGTATTTCACAGTCCCACAAGTTGACTGTCTTGTCCTCTGGACAGTCAAGTTTGGTGGACAGTCAAGTTTTCCCACACTGCACTATGAACAAAAGCTAGAATGGCCACATTTTGGCATGTTGCTAGGAAATCTGGGATATGAGTGGTTGGACTCAGGCCTGCATAATGCAGTGTAGATGCTGGAGCTCCAGGTTCGGGCCCAGGGTTCAATAATTCCTAACCTGGGGTTACAAATGAGTGTAAAGGCTCAGATTCTAGGTTAACAAACCCAGGATATGTTAACCCTGGAATTACATTGTCTACATCTGGTAGACATAACCAGAGTGCCATAGTTAAATACAAGCCCTATGAGCAGAGGTGTTCACTGCTCACTGCACCTTGAATGGTCCCTTAAAATACGTGTTAACTACTTGTGCTAAACAATTGGTTTCTCCTTGTATTTTGCTGTGACACTCCCGAAGAAGAGCTCCAAACTCGAAAACTTGAATCTCTCACCAACAAAGGTTGGTCCAATAAAAGATATTACCTCACCCACCTTGGCTCTCTTATGTGAACTGTTGACAGTCATGTTAAATACTTCATGATTTTTACAAGCTGTTCTTAAATAACATTTTGGGTTAGCTTTGCTCTAAATCTCCAAGCAATGAAAAACCGCCTCACGTGGTCCTATGTGAAGAAGCAATTAGCAAAAATTGGGTCCCGCCAAGCCAGGAGCACGGAGAGGAATGTGTAGTCACAGAGGTTAATGCTTTGGGCCTAATCAAAGCCAAATACAGTCAATCAGAGGATTGCTAATAACTTCAGTGGGCTTTGGATCAAGCCCTTTATTTGTTATAAGCAGTGACACAATCAGTCCCACTACTTCCTGGAGCAGTGACACTTAGGCCATGGCTACATTCGAAACTTCAAAGCGCTGCTGCGGGAGCGCTCCCGCGGCAGCGCTTTGAAGTGCGAGTGTGGTCGCGCGCCAGCGCGCTGCAGATACTCCACCTCCACGAGGGGATTAATTTACAGCGCTGGGAGCACGGCTTTACAGCGCTGTAACTTGCTGAGCTCAGGGGGGTGTTTTTTTCACCCCCCCGAGCGAGAAAGTTGCAGCACTGTAAAGCGCCAGTGTAGACAAGCCCTTACTGTATTAACTCCTAAATGTCTTCTCTGAACTTTAAAACATATGAAGTGTTCCAAATCTAATCCCAGATCCTTATTTTATAGTTTGAACCCATAAATGAAAGAGCTAATGATGCAGTCTCTTCCCTATGACATTACTACATATTGCACAGTAGCGCAAACTTCCTATAGATCTCTTATCATATAGTAAAACAAATGATTGAATGACAGCACTTTTTGATACTCTGTCTGTATGGTGATTTGTATTTATCCAAAACTTACCTCCAGGAAAATTGCATCCTATCCCCACTATGGCAATTTCATCCCCAGTCGCCGTCATTTTTTCAAATTTTTTCTTGAGCTGCAAAATACACTTTTATTGTCACATAATTCAAATGAAAGTATGTATGTTTATTTAAAAACTTCTTACAGAAGGTGAACTTCCCACAAGCACACACATCCAGACAAAGTTAATCTCGAGTACTCTATGTAAATTGTGGGGAATTAACCAGTGATGAGCTGCCAAAATCTTAACAACCGGTTCCCTCCTCCTCACCCCACGAGGGGGTCGTGGCCCGCCCCCCCGGGACTCCTGCCCCATCCAACCCCCCGCGTTCCTTGACGCCCTCCCCCGGAACCCCTGCCCCATCCACCCCCCTTCCCTGTCCCCTGACTGCCCCCTGCTGCCTCATCCAACCCCTCCTCTCATTCCTGATGGCCCCCCGGGACCCCTGCCCCATCCAACCACCCCTTCTCTCTGTCCCCTGACTGCCCCTGAAACCCCTGCCCCTGACTGCCTCCTACCACCCCATCCAAACCCTGCTCCTTCCTGTCTGCCCCCTGGGACCCTTGCCCCCATTCAATCCCCCTGTTCCCTGCCCTCTGACCACCCCGACCCCTATCTACCCCCCACCACCACACCAAACTCCCCTGCCCTCTATCCAACACCACCTCCCTGCTCCCTTACCACACTGCCTGGAGGTGGCTCCCTTACTGCGCCGCTCGGCTGGAGCCGGGCCAGGGCTGCGCCGCTCGGCTGGAGCCGCCCAGCTGGAGCCGGGCCGCCCCCCCGCTGCGCAGCGCCTGGAGCCGGGCCACGCCGCCCGGCCGGAGCCACACCACTTGGCCAGAGCCAGGCCACGCTGCTCGGCTGGAGCCGCCGTGCAACGCCTCCCTGGAGCCCTCCTCGTGCCCCTCCCTGCCCCAGCTCACCTGCGCGAAGCCGCCGCTTGCTTCTCAGCCCTCCCAGGCTTCCCGCACGAACAGCTGATTCACGGGAAGCAGGGGAGGGGGAGGAGAAGCGGGGCAGAGCGTTCAGGGGAGGAGGCAGAGGTGAACTGGGGGTGGGGAGCTGCTGGAGCTTTACTTACCGGTTGTTAAATTTAAAAGCCCTTTTAGAACCAGTTGTCCCGCGTGGGACAACCGGTTCTAAAAGGGCTTCTAAATTTAACAACCGGTTCCCGCGAACC
The DNA here is from genome assembly GCF_002925995.2 of Terrapene triunguis. Taxonomy (NCBI): domain Eukaryota; kingdom Metazoa; phylum Chordata; order Testudines; family Emydidae; genus Terrapene; species Terrapene triunguis. The sequence continues at coordinate 36,902 of NW_020715417.1, forward strand.
GGTGCGAACCGGCTCCAGCTCACCACTGGAATTAACACTCCTAAATAGTGACCAGATTGCTACTATTTCAGCCTTTTTGATATTAGCCTTTTTTAAACTGCATCACACTGTCGACTCATATTCAATGAGTGAGCCATTATAACCCCCAGATCCTTTTCAGCAGTCCTACTGCCTAGCCAGTTATTCCTCATTTTGTAGTTGTGCATTTGATTTTTTTCTTCCCAAGTGTAATACTTTGCACTTATCTTTTTTGAATTTTCATCTTGTTGATTTCAGACCAATTCTCCAATTTGTCAAGGTGACTTTAAATTCTAATCCCATCCTCCAAAGTGTTAGCAACCCAATCATGTTGTGACAAATTACGAAGAGGTCATGTGACATAGTGAAACCCTATCACAGGCTAGAAAGGTGTTAATAGCCAATTAGTTACATCTATGGCAGCTGTGCCATAATTAACAGATTCAGAGGCCAAAAGGGACCACTGTGATTGTCTAGTCTGACCTCTTGTGTAACACAGGCCACAGAACTTCCCCAAAATAATTCCTAAAGCATACCATTTAGAAAAACATCCAATCTTGACTTCAGAATTACCAATGACCAACACGACCCTTAGTTAATTGTTCCACTGGTTAATTACCCTCACTGTTAAAAATGTATGCCTTATTGCCAGTCTGAATTTGTCTAGCTTCAACTTCCAGCCATTGGATCAAGTTATGGCTTTCTCTGCTAGATTGAAAATCCATTATTAAATATTTGTTCCCCATTTAGGTACCTTTAAACTGTGATCATGTCATCCCTTAACCTTCTGTTTATTAAGATCAATAGATTGAGCTCCCTAAGTCTAGCACTATAAGGCATGTTTTCCAATTCTTTAATCATTCTCACAGCTCTTCTCTGAATCTTCTCCAATTTATCCACAACCTTCTTGAATTGTGGACACCAGAATTGGATGCAGAATTCCAGCAGTGGTTGCACCAATGGCAAATACAGAGGTAAAATAGCCTCTCTACTCCTACTCGAGATTCCCCTATTTATGTATCCACAGATCACATTAGCCCTTTTTGCCATGGTTTAGGCACTGGGAGCTCATGTTCAGATGATTATCCACTCCCCTCTTCCCCAGATCTTTTTCAGAGTCACTGCTTCCCAGGATAGAATCCCCGATTCTGTAAGTATGGCACATATACTTCATTCTTATATGTATACATATACATTTAGCTGTACTGAAATGCAAATTTGCTTGTGCCCAGATTGCCGGCAATCCAGAATCCTTTTTATCAGTGACCTATCCACATAATTATTTACCACTCCCCCAATTTTTGTATCATCTGCAAACTTTATCAGTGATGATCTTATGTTTTCTTCCAGGTCATTGATGAAAATATTAAATTGCATAAGGCCAAAAACTGACACACACACCCCTGCAGGATGCCACTAGAAATACACCTGCTTAATGATGAGTTCCAATTTACAATTATATTTTGAGACCTGTCAGTTAGCCAGTTTTTAATCTGTTTTATGTGTGCCGTGGTAATTTTATATCATTCTAGTTTTTTAATCAAAATGTCATGTGGTTCCGGGTCAAACACCTTACAGAAGTCTAAGTATATTACAGCAACACCATTATCTTTATCAACCAAATGTGTAGTCTCATTAAAAAGATATCAAGTTAGTCTGACAGGATTTTTTTCCCCATAAACCCATGTTGATTGGCATTAATTGTATTACCTTCCTATAATTCTTTATTGATCAAGTCCCATATCAGCAAATCTACTATCTTGCCTGAGATCAATGTTAATTAGTTGCTGCTGAGGGCAGGTCTACGCTATCGCTTAAGTCGATCTAATTTATGTCACTCAGGGGTTTGAAAAAGTCACCCCCCTGAGCAATGCAAGTTACAGCGACGTAAGTACTGTCCACACAGTGCTATGTCAGCAGGAGATGTTCTCCCACCGACATAGCTGCCATACCTCTCACAGAGGTGGAGTAATTATGCTGATGGGCGAGTGTTCTCCTGTCAGCATAGAGCGTCTTCACCTGGTGCGCACAGCAGCAACAGTGCAGTAACATTTCTCCCAGCAACATTACACCCTGATGTGAAGGGGTGCTTGGATGGTGAGCATGCACCGTAACAGGTGGTAACTCCATTCATGCTGGAGTCAATAAAGGGCCATTATTCCTGCAAAAGTGGGTGGTGCTGGCTAAAAAGTGGACATGCCCAGGGAAACAGGAAAGAATGAGAATTCAACACTTCCCTTCAGAAGCATCCACTGGTACATGCCCCATAATGCACGGGCAAATATTGATGTTGTCTTTATTCCAATTCAGTGTAAGCACCACCAGAAAGTAGAGGAGGAAGCATTACCTACTTTCTGCTGATATGACTTTGTCTTTGGATGCAATCAATTGGGCTGATGCAGACAAGAATACTTTACACCACCTTTTGATGGCTTTGTTGAATTTGCCCTATTCCGTAGAAAACTTACCCTTTTTAGTTCTTACATTAGTGGTCATCTTTTCAATGAGAGCTGCTGGGAGCAGATTTTAAAAATCTGTCCAGAAAAGGAAATTTGTTTTAACTGTTAACATTGAATTTTTAGTAAAAATATTAAGTAATGGTGACATTCAAACTCCTGGGGTCAGATCCAGATTAACTTCACTGACTGCAATGGAGTTAGTCCAAACTGATACTCCTGTAACTGATCTCAGACTCTGGACCTTAATGTTTTAGATCTGTTTTTGGTGATTTACAGTTACAGTTTCCAGTGTTTATTTTCTCCAAATTTCAAAGCTGATTTTTGGCAAACTATTGCTCATTTGGGGGTCATAGTCTGATATACTAACTCATAATGAGTAGTATCTTACTCCACATATAGATCCATTGACTACAGTGATATAAAGATGCTACCCAAACTTGAGGAAGGTGATCAGAATCTGGCCCTCTAGAAGTAAAAGTCTGTTTTTATTTGTGTCTTTAAAAAAATTGTTTTCTTCGAATTCTTAGAAAAATTGAAGCCTGGAAATACACTCCCACGAAGCTTGACAATCACAAAGTGATAAATGTTTTGGCTTATAGAATATTATATAAAAATCAGGCCTCAAATTTTTGATCCAGTTGAGTTATATCATTTTTAAGCTAAAGCTGGATAAACAGGTATATACACTAGCAAAAAGATGATATAACTGATTATTGTTGTTAAAGTAAAACTTAAGTAATATATAAACAATTGTGATGGGAAAATAACAGCCTTACAATCAAACATAACATATTTCAAACTATATAGTATATTTCTCTCTTTAAGGAGCTATATTGTTCTTACCTTGTTTCATTCCTTCTGAATGGTGCTAAATCCTGATTTTGTTTAACGCTATTATATAGTCTTTTGAGGAGTTTCAAATTCCTCAAACATGACTTATGAGGAAAGATTGAAAGAATTGGGCATGTTTAGTCTTGAGAAAAAAAAAAAAAGACTGAGGGGAACCTGATAACAGTCTTCAATTATGTTAAAGCCTGTTATAAAGATGACAGTGATCCATTGTTCTTTATATCCTGTTGGGTTGCACAAGAAGTAATTTGCTTAAGCCGCAGGAAGGCAGATTCAGGATGTATATTAGGAAAAACTTACTAACTATAAGCATAGTTAAGCACTGGAATAGGTTACCAAGGCAGGTTATGGAATCCCCATCACCAGAGGGTTTTTTTTAAGACTATGTTAGATGAACACATGTCAGGGATGGTCTTGATATTCTTACCACTTCTGCAGCATGGAAGACTGGACTAGATGACCTCTCAAGGTGCCTTCCATCCCTATAGTTCTATGAAATTCAATTAACTTCAATAAAATGGGGTGAAGAAATGTTAACATCCTTTAAAGAAGAGAAATCAGATGAATAACTGGCTTAGTCACTGATCCTGACTGAAGTTCAAACAATTTTTTATATGTGGTATATTGCTGAAGTGGTGAATATTGAGTATGTTTTACATTAGTTAAAGTATCAGATTGCTGGAGTACAAAATGAAGTCCACATACCATCAAACAGTTCTTTTGCAGTTATCATTGTCCTAAAATAGGAGATATTATCCTCACATTAAACTAACCAATGATGTGTTCTAAAGTTAAGAAATCAATTAAATGCATCTGTCTTTAAAGTAAATGGATTAAGGCTGTCCACCCTTTATCTCTATAACTCTCAGATATTATTTAAAGATACCATAACTTATCAAATGCACAGCATTTTGTGATGTCTAAAGAAAAAATCCTAAATCAACTGACATATTTCATACTTGATTTTGAGGTTGCTATTCTTTACGTTCCAGTTGTTTTTAAATATGCAAATACAAAACTTTGTTAAAAGAGTAAAAAGTGGACAAGTTTTTAAGAGAGTCCAGCTAGCACCCAAATATAGTACTATGCTTTCTTTACAAAAAAATCTACACCTTTAAAGAAAACAACAAGTATTGGAAAGTCCAGACGCAAATGATGAAGGGACCCAGTTGGTTCCTCTCTGCTATATAATTCTTCATCACTTCCCCATCTGATTTTATACCACCCACCAAAACCTACCTTTGCACCTTGTTTTGATGTGAAGTGGAAATATGTTGTTGGATATATGTACTATTGAGTTTCGAAATTGTTAATTTAGGCCTTGATCTTATAATAATACCATCTCCAAGAAGAGAAAATAGTAAAAATACTGCAAATATTTGAAGAAACAATTCATGTTACTACTGAAAACTTACAAAACTATAGCAAAATTCTGCTCTCAGTTACACTAGTATGAATCGGAGTAACTTCACTGTACTGCAGTGGAATTATTACAGACTTATAACATGTAACTGATCAGAATTTGGGGTCACTAGTTTAAATAGTCTTGCAAATTACCATTTACAAGTAATTAATGCTACAGCGAAGTCCATGGGAGCTTTGTCATTGAATTAATTGAACACGGGATCAACCTGCCTGTGAACACCACTGTAACATAAACTAGGCATAAACTGATGGTGATATCTATTACAGTGCTATCTGTGTGCTATGATTATATTTGTTTAGGGCTAAATTTTTACTGTACTTATCATGGTCTTATCTGTGTATGTTCACATGAATTCTAAAAGTGATAATGATTAATGGCTAATGAATATTCCAGGTAGTAGGACATTTAAACCAGACAGATGAGAGCTACAGTGATAACAACTAAAAGCCCGATCCTGCTCTCACTGGACTTCAGTGGTATAAGATTTAACCATAAGAGATTGTTTCTGCAACGAATCTAAATCATTCAATTTTTGACACAGAGAGGAAATTCAAAATGGCAACAACAACAAAAAATAGCATTTTTCAGGCACTGTATTTAACTTCTCTACTACCACACAATGATTGTGTCCATGTCTGAACTGTATTTTGACAGCACTCAGTTGTATTAATTTTAGTGGAATAAATGGGCCCAAAGAGTCAAAGGTGTAACATGACCCTATCACTGTACAACATTAAATAAGTTTCAGGGTTCCAGGTATAGAGACCTCGGCTTAGTACCATGGCAAACACGCCATTAAACATCTTTTTAACATTTTATTAAATCTTACAGAAAAAGAAAGAAAATTAGCTAAAGCCTTTGAAATGTAAAGTATTAAGTAGGACTTTCATTTTAACAAAATCCCTAGTTCACTTTTCCTTTAGCTGCAGAGGGACTTTTAGAAGGATAAAACCCTGTTTCAGAGTCTCTTAGATGGTAATAATTGTCCTTTTTGCGGAACACAGAAACAGTTCATTGGAATGGGCTGGAGCTGCTGTTGAAATTCGGTGGGCAGTGATCGATCCAGCAGGGGTCAATTTATCGCATCTAGACTAGACTAGATGCAATAAATCGATCCCTGAGCACTCTCCCGTTGACTCCTGTACTCCACCGCTGCGAGAGGCGCAGGCAGAGTCAACAGGGAGCGGTAACAGTCGACTCACCGCAGTGAAGACACTGCGGTGAGTAGATCTAAGTATGTCGACTTCAGCTATGTTATTCACGTAGCTGAAGTCACATAACTTAGATCGATCCCCTCCCCACCCCCCAGTGTAGACCAGGCCCTAGAAGGCAAACACACACAAGCAGGAGAGAAAAGAAAAGCAAAATATAGCTTCTGTCTCTGATGTTAATTTTTCCTTACAACCTCACTGCTGGAAAGACACAGGCATGGCATACAGTCTTACTGTATGAGCATCGGACGGACTATTTAGGGCATTGCTTTTAGCTGCCTCTTTGGGTACAAGCTCACAGCAATGTTGCAAAATATATAGTCTTGGCTGGCTAAGCCACAGACTCTTTCAAACAGATGGCAAAAGCAGAGGGATAGAAAAGAAAGGAAATGAGTGGAAGAAGGAAAAGGATACATAGATTGGAGGGCAACAAAGTCTCACATTCCAAGTGGTGTTAGAGATTCAGCTGGAGCCAGTGGAGGTGGTGGTATCATCTAGGTCCCACTCTCTGGCCCAGACTGGTCAAGATTTTTTTCACTATCAGGACAGTGAAGTCCTAACAGTGTTATGGTGGATCCCATGGTCCCAGGAGAGAACGGGAATGGCAGTCATGATGGTGAAGCTTGCTTCTTCTGGTCCATCTCTCAGCCAGCAGTTGTCATGCAGCTGCTAGCCAGTTTTGCCCCAAAAGTCTATAAGAACCTCAATAATAGCTCTTCTGCTCTTTATTTTGTCCATCAACTAGGCCTAATTTCTGACACACCAATTTAGGTTCATTATTTCTGACCTCACACTCTTTTGTGTACCAGGCATGATCTTAACAGTCCTTTCTGTTTAGACTAACTTTGTCTGTCTCCCTCTCCTATCTTTTGTAGAGAGATGATTGTGCAAGATTATAATTTAGAGGGGCTCCCTCATAAGGACAGTATTATCAATATATGAATTTTGAGACGTACCCTGGAAGCAGGGGTGGAGAACACAGTGCAGCTGTGCACAACAGACCACCACAGAAGCTCTTTAGCTTATTTTTAATAAAAGTTTGAGTCCTTTCTCATTCACTGGTTTGTTGTTAAATGAACCCCAAGATTATTACGTGATGTCAGAAGTGCTGAATGAGGAAGAGACTGCAGTAATTTTGAGGTTGACTCCTGTGTTTGAAACTGATAACAGAGCAAAGGGGAGCATGTGGAGCATCACACAGAGAAGAACAAAGCCTCTTGTATGTATTTTCTGAGTACAATAGTCACTTGATTATCTTAAGAAGGAACAAAAGCCAGAAATGGATGTGTTGCAATCCCCATCCAGTCTGCAATTGTCAGGCAATGTTGCAGAGAACTGGAAAAAATTCCAGCGGTGATTTGAATTGTATTTAGCAGACGTAGGGGCAGAGGAGAAAAATGATAAAGTGAAATCATCATTCTTTTTGCATGTTGTTGGGGAGGAAGCATTGGATATTTATAATAACTAAGTTTGAAGAAGGTGAAAGCATGAAGTTAATTAATATACTGACTAAATCTGAAGAATATTGTATGCCAAAAAGGAATGAGATCTTTGAGAGAGAAAATTTTTTTACTTGCATGCTTAAAACTGATGATACCACAGAGCAATATTTCCCAGAATTAAGAAGACTCGGTAAAACCTGTGATTTTGGTAAGTTAACAGAAAGGAAAGATAGAAAATGTGGCAAAAGACCACCTTGGCTTAACCACGAGATCTTGCATGATCTAAAAAATAAAAAGGAGTCATATAAAAAATGGAAACTAGGACAGATTACAAAGGATGAATATAGGCAAACA
>NW_020715417.1:54660-56646 GCF_002925995.2 Terrapene triunguis
GCAATGGGGCATGTGGATTTTGTTGAACGGCGATTCTGGGCCCGGGAAACAAGCACGGACTGGTGGGACCGCATAGTGCTTCAGGTCTGGGATGAATCCCAGTGGCTGCGAAACTTTCGCATGCGGAAGGGGACTTTCCTGGAACTTTGTGAGTTGCTGTCCCCTGCCCTGAAGCGCAAGGACACCCGCATGCGAGCAGCCCTGACTGTCCAGAAGCGAGTGGCCATAGCCCTCTGGAAGCTTGCAACGCCGGACAGCTACCGGTCAGTCGCGAACCACTTTGGCGTGGGCAAATCTACCGTGGGGGTTGTTGTCCTGCAAGTAGCCAAGGCAATCGTCAAGGTACTGCTGTCAAAGGTAGTGACCCTGGGAAACGCGCAGGCCATCATAGATGGCTTCGCCGCGATGGGATTCCCAAACTGCGGTGGGGCTATAGATGGGACTCACATCCCTATCCTGGGACCGGGCCACCAGGCCAGCCAGTACATCAATAGAAAGGGCTACTTTTCAATGGTGCTGCAAGCACTGGTGGACCATCGGGGACGGTTTACAAACATCTACGTCGGATGGCCGGGCAAGGTTCATGACGCTCGTGTGTTCAGGAACTCTGGTCTGTTTAGACGGCTGCAGGAAGGTATTTACTTCCCAGACCACAAAATAACTCTTGGGGATGTGGAGATGCCTACAGTGATCCTCGGGGACCCAGCCTACCCGCTAATGCCCTGGCTCATGAAGCCCTATACTGGCGCCCTGGACACAGAAAAAGAACTGTTCAACTACCGGCTGAGCAAGTGCAGAATGGTAGTGGAGTGTGCTTTTGGCCGTCTCAAGGGGAGATGGAGAAGCTTACTCACTCGCTGTGATCTCAGCGAAACCAATATCCCCATCGTTATTGCAGCTTGCTGTGTGCTCCACAATCTCTGTGAGAGCAAGGGGGAGACCTTTATGGCGGGGTGGGAGGTTGAGGCAAATAGCCTGGCTGCTGATTACGCCCAGCCAGACAGCCGGGCGATTAGAAGAGCCCAGCGGGACGCGCTGTGCATCCGGGAGGCTTTGAAAGCCAGTTTCAAGGCTGAGCAGGGTACCCATTGACTTTTAAGTTTGTGGACACAGAAGCTGAACTTGCCCCCGTTTCTTTACCCAGTTGCCGTCGACTATCCTCTCCAATTACATACCCCCTTCACCCCCTTCCCAAAAAATAAAATCTGTTCTGTTTTGTTCATGGACACCGTTGTCTTTATTACTGTTTTCACGGGAATGTTTTAAACCTGGGACGCAGACTGTGGCGGGGAGCGGGTTTAGGGTTGTGATGCAAATGATGCTTCTAAACTCCAGGAATGACAGGCTCCGCGATGGTGGACTGGTTGTTTCAACGGAGCCTGCCAGCCCTCCTGGCCGGGACTGCGTGTATGTGTCGGCTATGTGACTGTCTTGCAGGGGGAGGAGGGTTACAGATCCCCTGCTGCGCGGCTCTGTGATCCAGGGTAAGGACCGCTGCATAAGATCTGTAACTGCCCTCCCCCGCCACCAAGTCACAGAGCAACACCACCGCCCCCACCACACAGAACATGAAAACCACCTCCCAGACTGACCAGGATAACTAGTCACTGCACTGTATATGTGCCCTGCTGCTGCACCTGCCCCCTGCTAAAGGTGACTGTCCTGTCCAATGACCAAGGCCCTTCCCCCCCCTCCAGACAGACTCCCCTCCAAAAGAAGAGGATGGAAACAGAAATGAACAGAAACGTATTCTTTATTAACAACCGCACATGGAACGGGGGGGTGAAACTTGGACGGGGTCTTGTGTGAGGCGGGTAGGAAAGGACTTTTCAAATTTTGGGGAATGAGAGCCTTCTAGTGGTAGAGCAGTCCGCAGGGGTGGAGTGAAATTTTTCCCGGCCCCTTCCACCCCTCCGTGTTTGGACTTTGGGTGAGGGGGGTATGGGACTTGGTGGCGGGGCAGGGCAGTTACAGAGAGACTGCAGC
>NW_020715418.1:0-1191 GCF_002925995.2 Terrapene triunguis
GGTGTGACGTTGTGCAGTCTACATGGTTTTATAAAAATATAATAATAAGTCAATATAATGTAACTGGGATAAATTTAGAGAAAATACGGTAATAAGTGAATATAATGCAACTGGGATATGCTCCGTGCAAAAGGTCTCTTGTAAGGTATCATTACAAAGTGCATAATCTACTGAGTATGATCATCTGATTTGTATAAATGTACCACTCTGGTATCTAAAACTAGAAATATAAAATGTAACTCTGAGGGCCTATTGTAATTATGTAAAGTGTGGGCCATTAATGATGGTTTGGAATCTTGATGACTCCCATTGTCTGCAGATGGCTGTTTACCTGTGAGTCTTCCTGTATATGTGTGTGCTGGCAAGTGAGTAATGAAGTCTTGCAGTGACATGTGATCATGTCACCTGAACTGGAATCCATCTTTAACCTGGTGCTTTTCCAGTGAGGGGGGGTGGAAACCCAGAGGGACAAAGGATTCCCGCCTTATGCAAAAGATATATAAAGGGGTGGAAGAGAACAGAGAGGGGAGAGGAGCCATCATGGAGAAGCCCCTAGCTAACACCTAAGCTGGAACAAAAGCTGTACCAGGGGAAAGAATTGTGCCCAGGCCTGGAAGGTGTCCAGTCTGAGAAAAACTTACTGAAGCATCTCTGAGGGTGAGATTATCTGTATTTAGTTTGATTAGGCATAGATTTGCGCATTTTATTTTATTTTGCTTGTGACTTACTTTGTTCTGTCTGTTACTACTTGGAACCACTTAAATCCTACTGTCTGTATTTAATAAAATCACTTTTTATTTAGTAATTTACTCAGAGTATGTATTAATACCTGGGGGAGCAAACAACTGTGCATATCTCTCTATCTGTGTTATAGAGGGCGAACAATTTATGAGTTTGCCCTGCATAAGCTTTATGCAGGGTAAAACGGATTTATTTGGGTTTAGACCCCATTGGGAGTTGGGCATCTGAGTGCTAAAGACAAGCACACTCCTGTGAGCTGTTTTTGGGTAAACTTGCAGTTTTGGGACAAGTGATTCAGACCCTGGGTCTGTGTTGAAGTGGACTGGAGTGTCTAATTCAGCAAGACGGGGTGCTGGAGTCCTGAGCTGGCAGGGAAAACAGAAGCAGGGGTAGTCTTGGCACATCGGGTGGCAGCTCCCAAGGGGGTTTCTGTGATCCAACCCGTCACAG
>NW_020715419.1:0-34884 GCF_002925995.2 Terrapene triunguis
GGCAATGGGACTTGGGGAGGAGGGCTGCTGGTTACAGAGGGGCTGTAGCGGCGTTCTCTGCTCCTGCTGCCTTTCCTGCAGCTCAACCATACGCAGGAGCATATCACTTTGATGCTCCAGCAGCCGGAGCATCGACTCTTGCTTTCTGATTACAAGTTGACGCCACCTCTCCTCTTCAGCCCGCGTTTCAGCACGCAACTTCTCCTCTTCAGCACGCCACCTCTCCTCTCGCTCATATTGGGCTTTTTTAAAATCAGTCATTGACTGCCTCCACGCATTCAGCTGTGCTCTGTCAGCGTGGGAGGCAGTCTGAAGTTCAGTAAACATTTCGTCACGCGTCCTTCGCTTCCTTCTTCGAATATTCACTAGCCTCTGCGAAGGAGTAAGATTTGCAGCTGGTGGAGAAGGGAGAGGTTGTTAAAAAAGATACATTTTAGAGAACAATGGGTAGACTCTTTCACGTTAGATTTTGCTGTTCACAACATCACACAGCACATGTGCTTTCGTTACAAGGTCGCATTTTTCCTCTTATATTGAGAGTCTCCTGGTTTGGTGTGAGAGATCACTCACGCAGTGCCAGGACACAGATTTCAGCTTGCAGGCAGCCATGGTAAGACATATAGTCTTTGGGCTTTTTTAACCTTCTTAACATGTGGGGATGGTTTCAAACAGTTCTGCCCTCATTTCCCATACCAAGCACCCGTGCCATTTAAAATGGGTTTGCAATGTAAAAGGAGGGGCTGCGATTTCAGGTTTAACATGCAGCACAAACCCAACTAACTCCCCTCCCCCTCACACCCAATTCTCTGGGATGGTCACTTCACCCCTCCCCCCCACCGCGTGGTTAACAGCGGGGAATATTTCTGTTCAGCAGACCAGGAAGGGGCACCTCTGAATGTCCCCTTAATAAAATTGCCCCATTTTAACCAGGTGACCGTGAATGATATCACTCTCCTGAGGATAACAAAGAGCGATAAGGAATGGATGTTGTCTGCATGCCAGCAAACACCGGGACCATACGCTGCCATGCTTTGTTATGCAATGATTCCAGACTACGTGCTACTGGCCTGGCATGGTAAAGTGTCCTACCATGGCGGACGGGATAAGGCAGCCCTCCCCAGAAACCTTTTGCAAAGGCTTTGGGATTACATGAAGGAGAGCTTTCTGGAGATGTCCCTGGAGGATTTCCGCTCCATCCCCATACACGTTAACAGACTTTTCCAGTAGCTGTACTGGCCGCGATTGCCAGGGCAAATTAATCATTAATCATTAAACACGCTTGTTTTTAAACCATGTGTAATTTTTGCAAAGGTACACTCACCAGAGGTCCCCTGTGTGCCCTCAGGGTCTTGGGTCAGTTCGGGGGTTACTGTTTCCAGGTCCAGGGTGACAAACATATCCTGGCTGTTGGGGTAACTGGTTTCTCCGCTTCCTTGCTGCTGTGAGCTATCTATGTTCTCTCCATCCTCATCTTCCTCGTCCGCCGAACCCGCTTCCCCGTTTGCAGAGAGGGACTCATAGAACACGCTTGGGCTAGTGGTGGCTGCACGCCCTAGAATGGCATGCAGCTCTGCGTAGTAGCGGCATGTTTGCGGCTCTGCCCCGGACCTTCCGTTTGCGTCTCTGACTTTGTGGTAGGCTTGCCTTAGCTCCTTAATTTTCACGCGGCACTGCCGCGTGTCCCTGTTATGGCCTCTGTCCTTCATGGCCTTGGAGATCTTTTCTAATGTTTTGCCGTTTCTTTTACTGTTTCGGAGTTCGGCGAGCACTGCTTCATCTCCCCAGATGGCGATCAGATCCTGTACCTCCCGTTCGGTCCAGGCTGGAGCTCTTCTGCGATCCTGGGACTGGGACTGGGACTCCATCACGGTTACCTGTGCTGATGGGCTCTGCATGGTCACCTGTGCTCTCCACGCTGAGCAAACAGGAAATGAAATTCAAACGTTCGCGGGGCTTTTCCTGTCTACCTGGCCAGTGCATCTGAGATGAGAGTGCTGTCCAGAGCGGTCACAATGAAGCACTGTGGGATAGCTCCCGGAGGCCAGTAATGTCGAATTCCGTCCACACTAACCCAATTCCGACCCCCTAAGGCCGATTTTATCGCTAATCCCCTTGTCGAGGTGGTGTTAGGAAACCGGTTTAAAGGGCCCTTTAAGTCGACAGAAAGGGCTTCGTAGTGTAACGTGTCCAGGCTTAAGTCGATTTAACGCGGCTAAAGTCGACCTAAACTCGTAGTGTAGACCAGGCCGGAGAGTCTCTGGGGAGCAGCAGGAATGGTACTGCTCAACATTCACCTCTCCTGACTGCAGCCAGGGCTCAGGGGTCCCCAGCAGCAGCCGCAGGGCTCAGAGACCATGCAAGGAATGTGTGATCCAGGGGCACTCCACGAAGCAGGGAGTGTGATTCACTTCCAGCTGCTGCCCAGAGGCAGGGAGTCCAGCCATACTTCCCAGCCAGCTCCTCCTGGGTCCTAGCGAGGCACCAATTCCATTGCTCTGCAGCCTCCCCATCCTGGAACGTGCCCCTTAGGGGCTCCACACCACATCCTCTGGGCAGGGGCAGCTTCATCTCCCCGCACTAAGGGGGCATAGTGCACAGAGGCTGGTCTGTCTCCCAAGATCTGTGAGAGTGAGGGATCTACAAAGGTTGTAGATCTTCGATGATGCGCTGGAGAGGTTTTAGTTGGGGGCTGAAGGTGATGGCTAGTGGCGTTCTGTTATTTTCTTTGTTGGGCCTGTCCTGTAGTAGGTGACTTCTGGGTACTCTTCCGGCTCTGTCAATCCGCTTTTTCACTTCAGCAGGTGGGTATTGTAGTTGTAAGAATGCTTGATAGAGATCTTGTAGGTGTTTGTCTCTGTCTGAGGGATTGGAGCAAATGCGGTTGTATCTTAGAGCTTGGCTGTAGACAATGGACTAACAAATTCATTTGAGCATAAGCTTTCATGGACTACAGCCTATTTCATGGGATGCATAGAATGGAACACACAGAAAGAAGATATTTATACATACAGAGAACATGAAAAGGTGGAAGTAGCCATACCAACTGTAAGAGACCAATCAATTGAGATGAGCTATCATCAGCGAGGAGAAAAAAAAACACTGAAGGGAGAGGCACTGGAGCAGTCCTGCACACCTCCGCAGCTGCTCAACCACTCTGCCCTCCAAATCGTGCCAGTTCTCCAGTGGAGAAGGATGTGTGGCAGAAAGATAAACACCAAGATAGAGCAGTGGACCCGCACCCCACCGAATGGCCTGAAGCGTGGGTGGGAGGGAGCTCGCCTGCCACCCGGCCCCAATCATCAGGCCAGAGCTCTCGACCCAGTTGACCTGGGCGGAGAAGGCTGCCAAGTACATAGCTTGGCAGGCCTCCACCAGCACCAGGTCGCCCGGGTCCTGGACCACGAGGAGCACGCCATCGGCGTACACTGACAGGACCAGCCACATCCCTGGCTCACGGAGCACCAACCCCGTCAACCTCATGCGAAGGAGACGAAGGAAGGGCTCAATGGCCAGAGTGTTCAGCTGACCCGACAGCGGGCAGCCTTGATGCACCCCTCGCCCGAAGCTGACAGGTGCGGTCAGGGTCCAGTTGAGCTTGACCAAACACTCTGCGGAGGCGTACAGCACCTGGAGAAACCCCACAAACCGGGGTCCGAAGCTGAATGCCCGCAGAGTGCCCAGGAGATACCCATGGTCCATCCAGTTGATCGCCTTCTCCTGATCCAGGGACAGGAGGGCGAACAACAGACCATCCCTACACCCAAGCTCCAAGAGATCCCGGACCAGATAAAGATTGTCAAAGATGGTACGGCCCGGGACGGTGTAGGTCTGGTCTGGATGGACCACGTCCGCCAGCACGGACCATAGCCGCAGCGAGATGGCCTTCGCCACGACCTTATAGTCAATGCTGAGGAGCGAGATGGGATGCCAATTCCGGAGATCGCGGAGGTCCCCCTTCTTCGGCAATAAGGCGAGCACCGCTCACCTGCATGAAAGAGGGAGGACCCTGCTCTCCAAGGACTCAGCCCAGACGGTGACAAGGTCCGGGCCGAGGACGTCCCAGAACACGCGGTAGAACTCCACGGTCAGCCCGTCCATGCCCGGAGATTTACTACTACCGACCTCAACGGCAGGGCCCGCACGCTCATCTGGGCACGTCGGGGGGGCCTCCCACGAGACCCGAGCGGAGTTGACAACGGTCACGGATGGAGGAGGGGCGACCCCAGGGACCGGGCAATCAGGGCCGCCGGCGATGATGGAGCCAACGCCCTTCCAAGTATTGGGGGTCCCAGATGCCCCTCCAAGCCGGGCCAGGGGGCAGTCCCTCTGGACATGCCCCGTCACTCGGCAGAGAAAGCACCGGGCCACCCCTGAAGAATAATAAACCCGGTACTGGGCCCCTCGATGGGGCACCAGAAAGGACCCCTCCAAAGCCCCCCCGTCACGTGCCGCCGGCGGAACTTGAACCTGCACCTGCCGGCGGAATGACAAAATGTGGCGGAGGGCGGGGTCCTTACAGCCCAACGAAAGGGAGCTGAGGACAGACAGGGGCCTCCCCAGGGTGGAGAGGAATGGCAAAAGGGCGGCATTGGGGAGGAAGGGAGGAACAGGGGAGAACACCACCCATACGCCCAGGTCCTCCAAAGGCTCGAGGGGGACATGAACACCCCCCACCGCCAAGCCCCTCTCCACCGCTACGGTCTCCAGATGGTTAGAAGAGCAGAGCAAACTGCTGGGCCGGGGAGCAGAGGACAGAGCCAGAAGGCTGGTGGAAAGGTGGAGGGGGCAGTGGTGGTGGCAGTAGGGGAGCGGGTGGACTAGGGGGAGGGCTCCAGGCCACTCCCCCAGCTTCCCACAGCAAAGGCACCTACCACCACAGAAGGAAGGATGTTATAAACCCCCTCCACAAAACAAGGGCTCCTCTACTCCCTCCTCAGCTCCAGCAGCAGTAACAGCTCCCAGCAGCAGCAGCAAGGGCAGCAGCAACCCAGCCAGGGGAGGCCCCAAAAATGATGGGAAAAGTGGGGCCTCGCACTCCCCTCTGAGGGTCACACCAGCAGGCTCCTCCCTACAGCAACAGCAGCAGCCAGGGGGGCAACCGGCCAGGAGAACAACCCCAAAAGAATGGAAGGCAGGTATCTCAGCCTTCAGAATGTGTAGGTCCCTTTTCCCTGGGTAAGGTAACAGGGGCGGTTCCAGAACAATCAGGAACTTGCTGGAACAATTAAGGCAGGCAGGCTAATTAGGACACCTGGAGCCAATTAAGAAGCTGCTAGAATCAATTAAGACAGGCAGGCTAATCAGGGCACCTGGTTTAAAAAGGACCTCACTTCAGTCAGTGAGAGGATGTGCTGCTGGAGGACTGAGGAGTACAAATGCTATCTGGCATCAGGAAGATGGTCCTGTGGTGAGGCTAAATAAGGTGTTGGGAGGGGCCTTGGGGAACTAGCTAAGGGAATTGCAGCTGTCACACAAAACACTGTAGACAGCTGTGATCCACAGGGCCCTGGGCTGGAACCTGGAGTAGAGGGTGGGCCTGGGTTCTCCCCCTCCCCCCATTGGATATAAGAGGAGTTGACCTGGACTGTGGGTCCCATCAGAGGGGAAGGTCCCTGGCCTCTCCCCTGACCCACTAGGTGGATCTGCAGAGACTGCAGGGTTTGTTCTCCTTCCTTTTCCCTATGCTGGCCAGGGATGAGGTTAGCCGAGTGAACAGCAGGTTTGAGCCACAAGCAAAAGTGGCCAAACTGAGGGCTGCCGTGACTCTCTGAGATGAGCAACTCCACCAATAAGAGCAAGACCCACCAATGCAGAGGCAGAACTTGGTCACACAAGTTATATCAGAAAACATAAAAAAGAGCAACAAAGACAAGCCTTATAAAGTCTTCCATACATGACCCTGTACCCAAGCATAATCTTCCCTAGGTAAACAAATATCAGACCTTCTGGTTGCTAAGAGACTTTTTTGCCCTTCCTAGGATGCTGTGTTTATTTTAGGTTGTTAGCAAACCAAATCAGACCTTTGTATTTTAGGTCCAAGATCCACTCTTCTTCATAGTCCTTAACAGCACCAATTATAACAAAATAAACATGTAGTCCAAAAATAGCAGAGCTGTAAACAGTGATTTTCCTATCTGGGCTAGTTTCTTTTCCTGTGCACTATCCCTCCAGTCTCTGCACGCCCCAGACACACCCAGAAAGGTCAGCTGGTTCCTAACTAACATGTTAACAAGGCTCAACAACTGAAGGTCCAGGAAGGACAGGTTGGCTGGGAGTCTCAGCCTTTCCAAACTGGGACCAAATGGTGACCCTGAGGCATACAATGTAATTTTTGGGAAGGTAGCGAACACAGCCAGGTAGGATAGGGATTCATGGGCCACCCAAATGGCTACTTTTTCAACAAGAGAGGTGCAAGATGCTTACTAGGTTCCGGGTCAGGACCTGGAAAAATACCAAGACCCCCTTTGCACTGCTCCAATAGCACAAAGGAACTTAAAGTGGCTTTGAAGCATAGGACATGTGTTGAGTGTTCCAGGGCAAGGAGGAGACAAGGCTAACGAACACCTCGCTGACAGAACATTGAGACAGAGTGAATATGTCTGGCAATAAATTAACGTTTCTTAACCAAGAGACACAAGAGAGGTGAGTTTTAGGTTTAGAAAAAATTCACCCATCCAGGCAAAACCAACTTCCTCAATGAACAGTGAGGATGGCCCATCACAAACCACTTAATTCAATGGGCAGGTAGGTCTCTGAAATGCAGTCTCTGGGTGGGTCATTAAGTCTTTGAAAGGAGGACACTCAAGGGCATTATATGTTCAATGAACTCTCTCCTAGGCCTTGGGTATACAAACATCTAGAGAAAGCAGCAAGTCCAAAACTCTTAATTTTGTGTAGGTGTGAAAGAGTATGAGAAAAGGGTACTCAAGGATGCCTTGAGGCAGTCCTCAGCCTGAGGACATGAGAGTGTGGGAAACCTGAGTAATCTGATACAGGAGTCAGACAAAGACTCGGTCAACTGCTCCAAAGGGCATCAGAGTACCAGGCTGAAGGAACTAGGGCAAAGGCTGAGAGGAGTTGATAGGCACCATGGAGTAGTGAGAAGGGCTCAACTGTTCAAGGGTATTAAAGTAATTTGCAGACCCAGATGCAGATTTGCCTATTGAGTCTGGGTGAGCAACAGAAACAAATCCAGCATTTAAAGGACAGACAGAAGGAGCTAGTCAAGGAGGAGAAAAGCCACTTGGCTGAACAAGTACCCAGACTGGAAAACGAGACCAGCATTTATGACCCTCTCAGACCAGGAGACAGGTCTCATTGAGTACTGACAAAGGCAAAGCTGGAAACCAGTCTGGCTCACCTGTGTGTTTGTATTGTTAAACTAGATGTTAAATTTATAAGCATGTGTTTAGGCTTCATTAAATGCTTGTAGGATGCTGCATGTATTAATTTTACTTATAAAAGCTTTACCCCATGTTATAAGGTTATCTTAAATGCTTGCATTGTAATCCTCTGTAATTGTGCAAGTCATCAAATGGAAAAGGAGCATTAATTAATGTAGAAATGCTGGCTTCCTACAGAAAGTGTTAGGTCCTGCCCACCAGGAAGGCCCAATGAAAACAAATGATCCTTTGTGAAACATCGAAGAAAGACTTTTTTGGTTGCTCCCCCTACACACTGTTGAAGAGAGAACCTGCAGGTGAACATAGCCCATCACAGCTTGAACTCTGGTCGGAGGGAATACAAATCCCTGACCAGAAGAAACTGTATCACTATGCTGCTTGGAATTTGGAGAGGGCAATATTTCTAAGCATAGGCAAGGGATCCCCAAGCTGCTTAGCTTGGGCTAGCCCTAAAGGACATATAGAGCAGCTTCTATTACCTTTTGAAACCTAAGACTAACTCATTTGTGTGTGTGTGTATTTACCAGCTTTAACCTTGTAAATAACTTCTTTTGTTTCTCCCGGCAGGCTGCCCATTACAGTTTACTATCCCTTTAAGCGACAGGCTGAAGCAGAGATGCCAAGGTTTGGCTGTCCTTAAGAGTGAGATTCAAAGCCAAAGAGAGGGACTTTCCAGGTGGTGTGTTAAGTCATTGCTTAAGATAGGGACTCTCATCTTTGGTCCTTCATGACATCCAAAAGTCAAGGTTTTTAATCCAACCAGAACTTAATAGTTTTAAAATGTACACTGCTTAATATTGCATAAGAAACACTTAAATGTCCTAATTCATACTAAAGTCTAGGGGCACGTGAGAATTCTATATGCAATGCAAACCAGTGGATTTTAATAAAAACAATTATTTGCTGGTTGGAACAAAAACCTGGATGGCTGGAGATCCCTGAGGATCAGAGTTAATAACCCCTGGTTTAGGCACACAGTCAGTGGACAGAACAAGAGAAACGTTCAAAAATAAACTGTTTTTATGTAACCCTTCTGCCAGGCCGAGTTGATAGCAGCAAGGGCCGGGTTCAGTACATAGGGGTCCCCTCCCAACAATGTAACACAAAACCAGATCGCGCCCCCACACAGTGACCTGGGAAAATCTTACACACACCCCTGGGCACCTCAAAGAGGCAATACTTCCCCTCTCGCAAGCACAGAGTGTCGGTGTAGCAGAAAATGTTTAATAACATGAGGTAAATGACATCAGCATTAAATTGGGAAAACACCACAACTAGAGTTCATAGACCAA
This sequence comes from Terrapene triunguis, assembly GCF_002925995.2. NCBI lineage: Eukaryota > Metazoa > Chordata > Testudines > Emydidae > Terrapene > Terrapene triunguis. The sequence continues at coordinate 8,696 of NW_020715419.1, forward strand.
ACCATGAGCAAAGACCCATCCCAGAAATTGGGCCGTGTCCTTTTCCTTTGGTTCTTGAGTCCAGCAACCCAAGAATCACCCAAAGTCCCAAAAGTCTCTGTCCCTGGTCAGTGCAGCCCCAGAGTTCAAAAGTTTATCTGCAGAGTTTTACACCCCCCCCTCCCACAGCCTGGGTGGAAATGGTGGGGGGGGGAAGGGGCACACGGGGTGTTAAGGGGCACCTTACGTGGTCCGAGGCCGACTGCCCCGCCTTTCCGTGGGGTTCTGCTGCAGCCTTCACCACGAGCCGCTCCACTCCACCAGCCGTCCCACAAACTGCTCAGCTCCACTCCACGCCGCTTCACTCCACTCACCATCCCGTGGGCCGCTCCAACCATCCCACAAAATTGCTCCGCTCTGCCAGCTGCTCCGCTCCACTCTACCAGCCGTCCCGTGAGCCGCTCCAGCCGTCCTGCGAACTGCTCCGCTCCGCCAGCCGCTTAGCAATATAGCTTCAAGCTCCCTCACTAGTTAACACAGCACTCAGTGATCTCAGCTTTTAGTAACTTCAGCGCTTAGTGATTTCAGCTTGTAGTAGGGGAGTCCCAGTGCTGGTGCACCATTGGCCCAAAGTGAATTCAGCTCAGCAGCCTGTAATTAGACTCCTAATGGAATCAAAATTAGCTCTGACATTCAACAGTGGAGAGAGGAGGCGGTGCAATTGGTGTTTCAGGCTCTCAAAAGGGGTCCATAGCACCAGGTACAAATATCTGCCCCCAGCCTCTCTCAATTCACTGGGTTTTGGAACCCATGTCTCTTGTCTAGCAAGTGCTACTTAGTTGATGGCGAGTCCCTCTGTCATAAAACAGTTCCACTGGCCTTGATTCACATAATCAGGGTAACAACCACTTTATTCTTCCTGCCCCAGTAACAGAGAAACTGGGGATCCCACAGCAGCCAAAGTGACCATTTGGGCTCATGCTAGGTGGGGTGGGTTTGCCTATGCAAACAAGATCAGCCCCTGAAGTTCTTTTCCACAACTCGCCACAATTCACCACCAGATGTCAGAGTAGAGCTCATCCTGACTCTGCTTACATCTATTTGAACCTAACAAAAAAGAAAACTTTTATCAATACAACAATATGTTTATTATGCATATCACCTTGTCATAGTGATCATCTATTTGAAAAACACTTAACAGTATAAATAATCTTTGGTTTGTATATTACTGCTCATATTACATTTACAGCAAACTAACATAAAGTGATCAGATTCCAAAATAAATAAATGTAAAATAAGTTAATTAAAATTAAATATTTAAAATAACACAACCAAACAATACATTAAATGAATATAAAAATAAAGTAATTAAATTGAATGTTATTAGTTTAAAGCTAACAAACCATAAATAAAGGATACCGATTCCACATTTCTTTTATTATCTAATTTGGTTTCACATTTTATTCATGTGCTTTGTTATATTACCATGTGGTCCCTTTTGCTGTTTTTATAACTTCTTTTGGTGGCTCAAACTTGAAACATGGCTCAGGATTTGCCAGCTTCACTTGGACAATAGAGGACAGTGTCCCCCCAGTCCAAGGTTTGGTCAAAATGGTGCCTTATTCTTTCGAACAAGACTGAACGCTCTCTTCTCCTGCATTTGAGGGGGGTAAAACTAAGACAACCCTGGACAGTAATGGGAACCTGAGAAGACCACTACGGCTTTTGACATTGCTAAGATATGCCCACACAGTGTCCATCCTGTATTGTACAGTAGTGTTATCTGTGTTAGTCTGTAGTGCTGCCTCATCCCATACACACTGAGGGATATCTGATTTCTGCATCAACTGGTAATCAACAAGCTCCTCTTGCAGCTTCTCTGTCTCAGGTGGAGAGAAATTAAACGTGTGCTGGTATCTGCCAGCAAAGTTTTCCCTACTATCAAAGTTCACAAATGCTGCCATCTTTAACATTTCATCATTCGGAGGTAGCTTCTCACATGCATGCCTGGCTACAGTAGTATAGAATGCTCTGGCTGTACAAAAGAACTTCTGTTTTTCAAGAAGACTAATATCAACTTTTTCTTCCAACTTCTATTCAACCTGTTGTGTGACCAAAGCTACAAACAGATGCGTTTGGAAGCTGATTGTCAGAATTAGCAACATCTATATCTGAAAGTGAGACACCATTTTTGATCACTTGGACCTGAGTAAACCTTCCTAGTAGTTTTCTAACAAAAGTAAAAAGTACATTATCTACCATGTAATGGAAGGATCTTCCCTCTGCAGAAACTTGTTAGTGGTGCTAAACATGGGAGGACAGCCTGGTAGAACAATAGATAAACCTCTCTCATAGGATCCCTGAAAGCACTTAGGCCTTGTCTACACTACACAGTTTTGTTGAAAAAGTCAGCTTTTGTTGATAAAACAGTGGAGGTGTACATACTGAAATGCTCCTCCCACCAATATAACTCCCTGCTATGCCAACATAACAAAACCACCTCAACAAGAGTCATAGGACTTATGTCAGTGTAGTCAGGGCGATGCAGTATCTATGTAGACACTGTGTTCCTTATATAGGCTGACTGTCATTCTTGTCAATTTCGCAGCTCCTGCTGCATGGTCTCCACTTCAAGCCAGGCTGCCACCCAGGCTCCCGGCTTGAGCTGCCACTTGGGCAACCCACTCCCCATTGGGAGCCCTGCTGCCTCCCACGGTTCCAGCTCCCCACTACCCACCGAGACTCCGGACGTGTGTTGACTTCTTCTTGCCAGGGTTGTTAAAGTGACTATGGCTATCTCACATGTGGGAAATTAAGGTGGGGCACACCTACAACATGACACCAGGCTACAAAGGGGTGGTCTGGGACTGTGTGATTAGCGGGTCTGCGTAGGCCTTCTTCCCTACTGGTTACAACTCAATTGGTGGTAGTCCTGCTCAATGGCAATAATTCAGTTGGTGGATGCTCTGCCTAGGGGCAATAGTTCATCAACCAAACAGATGGGATAGGGGAACCCGGGACCACCCTACTAGATTCTGACTCAGGGCCCTCTGCGGCCAACTCAGCTGATCCCCTGCTCTGAAGGGTGTTCTGCCTCTCGTCACCTTCCCTGGTCCATTTCCTACTCCAGTCCGTTTCCCATCTGGCTGCCGCTCAACTCTGGGGAATGTCACTTTCGGGCTCCCAGCCCTCATCCCTGCTGCCGGGTACTGAGTCTCTTCTGCTTGCCAGCCTGAGGCAGGCTCCAGGCAGCTACAGTCCATGGGAGATCCTAGGGTACTTCCTCCTCCCATTATGTCAAGAGAATCATGCATCCTGTGCTTGCAACGCTCATGACAATAGTGCAGAGCAATGGAGGCTCCATTTTCCTGTCAGAGATGGTGGGCAGTGAGGAGGGCCACGTGGTTTGTGACATTTTGAAAAAAGGCACAACAATTATGGCATAAGAGGCAACTTGTGGGAGGGGCACAAAGGGGGCACCAGCTAAAAGGGAGGACACGTGACCTCCCCACATGACTCCTCCCCACTCCGCCCCCAGCCCACACTGTCCCTGTCCCCATCCCCTCCCCATCCCATGTTACCTGGGAGGAGCTCTGTCCTTCCGCTGCTCCAGCTCCCCCTGGCATGTTCGGCTACTCTCCCTAGCAGCCAGGTCCTGGATGCGGCCCAGTGCAGCACAACAGCTGCCTGGGAGAGCGCCTGGCTGCGGCAGCAGCAGGCTGCCTCCCGCCTGGGCTTGGCTTCTTGGACAGCATCTGAGCAAGTTGAGCTCCCGCACCCCTCCAGCATGCTCAGAGTCGGCTCCTGTCCCTAGAAGCTGAGCCTGGGCAGGGAGGGACAGTGGCAGCAGCCTGCTCTCTTCCCAGGCTCAGCTTCTGAGGACAGGAGCTGACTCTGAACATGCCGGAGGGACTCGACCACTGTCCCCAGAAGCTGAACCTGGGTGGGGGGCAGCCGGGCAGTGTCCCAGGCAGTGTGGCTGGAAGAGGAGAGGCTCTGGCCCCTCCTCTTCCCTTCCAGCTGTGGCTCTGCCCCTTCTTCTCCCCGGCTGGGCTGGCTGCTGGAGGGGCACTTGACCAATGTTCCCTCTAATATTTCCCATCCACGTGCAGAATGAATTTTGTTATGTGCACCAATATGGAGGTGATGTGTGGCGGGGGTGGGACTGAGGGGTTCGGATGTGGGAGGGGGCTCAGGGCTGGGGCAGAGGGTTGAGATAGAGGGGTGAGGGTTCTGGCTGGGGGTGCAGGCTCTACGGTGTGGCCAGGGATGACAGGTTTGGGGTGCAGGCTGCCCAGGGCTGCGGTGGGGAGAGAGGACTCCCCACAGCCCTCTCTCCCCGCAGCAGCACCTGGGCTGGGGGAGAGCGTCTCTCCCCAGCTGTAAAAGCTCCCGCTCTGGGGCTGGGGCCGGGAGAGTGAGGCCTCTCCCCAGCCACAGCAGCTCTGGGGCTGGGATCAGGGGAGAGGCGCCTCTCCCCAGCCACAGCAGCTCTGGGGCTGGGACCAGGGGAGAGGCGCCTCTCCCCAGCCACAGCAGCTCTGGGGCTGGGGGAGTCCTCTCTCCCCGCCACAACCCTGGAACTGGGGGGGAAGAGGCATTTTGCCCTGCCGCAGCCCCAGATCTGGGGGAGTCGCCGCAGCCCCAGATGCCCCAACCTCCCCCATCACCACCCCCAACCTCACCCCACGTCCCTGTGTGCAGTGTGCATGCCTGCATAGCCCTTGGTGACCTCCTGTGCAACCACGCAGGTGCGCACCTTAGAGGGAACATAGCACTTGACTCTGCTGGAGGGTCACTTGACCCTTTGTGCCTCTCCCATGAGTCGCCACTAGATGACATTATGGCTTTGGCAGGATGGAGCCTTTTCCACTGCCTCCCCATTGCCAGAGCCTTTCACTATGCTCCACAATCTGGACACAGCCTGCCTCTCACTGCAACATGTAGCTACACTGTCACATACCTTACCTGCCACGACCAGTGGTGTGCAGTATACACATAGCCTCAGTTACATGTTCTGGAGAGGGAAAACCAAGTACAAGTCATAGCTGGGACTTGAACTCCTTAAATATCCACCCCATCCTGTGAAAAGGACAAGAATTAAGCAGAGAATTGAAGGATTGAGGTGGGCTTGGATGGGGGGCAATGGAGAAAAAGAAGAATTGGGGTAGAGAACAGACTAAAGAAAGGTGGGAGGAAGGATAAATGGAGAATAAAGCAACTATTTGCAACCTGCATCCCAAGCAAGGGCGGGTCGGGGGAATCATAGGGAAGTGTTGCAGACCAAGCTGGATGAGGAAGCAGAAAGCCTACAAGGAATGGAAGATGGGATGGATCAGCAAGTAAAGCTATCTCTTGGAGGTCAGAAAGTGTAAGTAGAAGGTGAGCACTGCCAAAAGCCAAGCAGAGTTGGACCTTGCAAGGGACATTAAAACCCACGGTAAAAGGTTCTATAGCCATAAAAATAAAAAGAACAAGGAAAGAAGAAGTGGAACTGCTAAGCACTGAAGATAGGCTGAAGATTAAAGATAGTCTAGGCATGGTCCAACAACTAAACAAATACTTTGCCTCAGTTTTTAATAAGGTCATATTGAAAGGTGAACTGTCAGGCTTGAGGGAGGTTACTGATGGAGTTCCTCAGGGATCGGTCTTAGGACCTAGCTTATTTAACATTTTTATTAATAACCTTGGCACAAAAGTGGGAGTGTGCTAATAAAATTTATGGATGACACAAAGTTGGGAGGTATTGCCAATGCAAAGGACCGGAATAACATAAATGAAGATCTGGATGACCTTGAAAACTAGAGTAATAGAAATGGGATGAAATTTAATAGTCCAAAGTGTAAGGTCATGCACTTAGGGAATAACACCAAGAATTTTTGCTACAAGCTTGGGACTTACCAGTTGGAAGAGACAGAGGAGGAGAAAGACCTGGATGTATTGGTTGATCATAGGATGACTATGAGCTGCCAATGTGATGTGGCCATGGAAAAGGCTAATGTGATCTTAGGATCTTAGGGGAGGTATTTCCAGTAGAGATAGGGAAGTGTTAGTACCATTATACAAGGCGCTGGTGAGACCTCATCTGGAATACTGTGTGCAATAATGGTCTTCCATGTTTAAGAAAGCCTAACCAAACAAGGCTGAGGGGAGAGATGATCGCTCTCTATAAATACATCAGAGGAATAAATACCAGGGAGGGAGAGGAGTTATTTAAGTTAAGCGCCAATATGGACACAAGAATAAATGGGTATAAACTGGCCACCAAATAGTTTAGGTTTGAAATTAGATGAAGGTTTCTAATCATCAGGGGAGTGAAGTTGTGGAATAGCCTTCCAAGGGGGAGCAGGAAGGCAAAAAACCTAACTGGCTTCAAGATTGCGCTTGATAAGTTTATGGAGGGAATGGTATGATGAGACTGCCTATAATGATATATAGCTAAGACTACAATTTTGTCATGGGTATTTTTAGTAAAAGTCACGGACCTACCGTGACTAAAACGTGGGCGGGGCAGACTGGGGATGCCATGGGTGCTGGGAGCAGGGGTTGAGGTGACCCAGGACCCCCTCTAGTGCAGGGGCAGAGCAGGCCGGGCCACAGTGCATGACCTGGGACCCCTGCTGGTGCTGGGGAGGGGAGGTTGGCAGGGCTCCCTATTCGGCTCTGCGTCCCTGCAGCTCCTAGGTGGTGGAGGGAGGGACCAGGGCAGGGGCTCCTCCACTGCTCTCGCCACAAGTGCCTGCTGCCGCAGCTCCCATTGGCCAGGAACCACAGCCAATGGGAGCTGTGGGGGCGGGGCCTGTGGGCACCGGCAGTGTGCGGGGTGGAGACCCCCCCTGCTCCTCTGCCACCTAGGAGTTGCAGGGGAGCCTCCCAGGTAAGTGCCCCCCAAACTCCTGCTCCTAGCCTTGAGCCCCCTCCCACACACCCAAACTGCTGCTGCTGGCCCATGGGCTGCCCGGCTCAGGAAGCCCCTGGGCCAGCACCAGCCGCTGCAGAAGTCACGAAGGTCAGGGAAAGTCACGGAATCTGTGACTTCCATGACAAACTCGCAGCCTTATATATAGCTAATCTGAGACTGCTAGTAGCAAATATCCCCAATGGCCAGTGATCAGACACTAGATGGGGAGGGCTCTGAGTTACTACAGAGAATTCTTTCATTTGGTCTTGCTGAAATGCTCAGAGTCTAACTGACTGCCATATTTGGGGTTGGGAAGGAGTTTTCCCCCAGGTCAGACTGGCAGAGACCCTAGGGTTTTTTTGCTTTCCTCTACACCATGGGGCATGGGTCACTAACAGTCTAAAGTGGTGTAAATAGTGGATTCTCTGTAACTTGAAGTATTTAAATCATAATTTGAGGACTTCAGTAACTCAGCCAGAGGTTATGGGTCTATTAGAGGAGTGGGCGGGCGAGCTTCTGTAGCCTGCAATATGCAGGAGGTAAGACTACTATATTATCATGATGTTCCCTTCTGGCCTTAAAGTCTATAAGACAGGCTGTGAAGAGTCCTGAAAGTGAAGACAGGTAGCTTATGTTCAACGTGATGGAAGGGGGAGCCAGGGAATGAGATGCAGAGAAGGGTGACACAGTCAAAGCGATGAACCATGAAAATGATCTTTGCAGCAGCATTTAAATCTTTACTGCCTCACCCAGGGCAGCCTAATAGCCTTTTCTTTGCTAGCTATGGGCCTGGCCTTAGTTATTTCAGTAGTTCTCTTTTTATATCTTTAGTGGGAAGGGAATTGTCCAATATAATCTCATATCAGCAAGGGGACCATGGGGAAGTATATTGCCAGGAGTCACCAGATACTGTGGGTAAATAATTATTTATGAGAACTTCCTTATGACACAAGCCCTACCCAGGTCAATTAATCATCTAAGAGAAACTGGAAGGAGGGGCAAGTACTGCAGCAGCGCTACCCATAACAGTCCAGAGAGACATTCACAGCCTTTACCCGTCACTTTTCCTTTCCTCCCAGGCACTACGTGGGTAGAGGAGCAGGACCATGGAACCACAGGGCTTAGAGACAATTCTTTCCTCTCCCACGCGGCGGCCTTAGGCAGCTAGCGAAGTGCAGATGAGGGTAGCCCCCCCCGCCCCCTTCCCTGAACCGTTAGCGCCGGGGCAGGGAGCGGGGCCAGGAGCAGCCAGGGGGCGCAGGAAGCCAGGAGCCGGGGTCAGCGGACAGGACATGGGGCCCGAGGAGCAGCAGAGGCGGGGCAGCGGGCAGATGGGCTCTGAGTTGGACCCAGAACCAGGTCCCGGCCCCGAACCGACCATCCCCCCGCACGACAACTTTGCCCTGTTTCTCAGCCGGCGTTTCGGCCGGCTCGGGGGGCTGATAGGCGCCCACCCGTGGCCCTTCCTGCTGCTCCCGCTGCTGCTCTCGGGCAGCCTCGGCGCGGGCTTCCTCTTCTTGCCGCAGAGACAAGCCAATGACATCGAGGGGCAGTTCACGCCGCTCGGGGGGCCCGCCAAGAGCGAGAGACGCTTTGACCAGGAGCATTTCCCGACCCGCGACTCCGAGCGCTTCTCCGGCCAGAGGCTGCTCACAGAGGGCGCCTTCGCCTCCCTCATCGCGGTCTCCGCCTCAGGCAACAACATCCTGACGGCGGGAGCCTTCGGGGAGCTCCTGCGGCTGGACGGGGCGGTGCAGAGCCTCGCTGTTCCCGGGGGGGACCCAGGCACCCAACTCTCCTACCCGGACCTGTGCGTCCGGAGCAATGGGTCCTGCGGCAGCCCCAACCCGCTCCTGGCTGCAGTGCAGGGGGAGCCGGCCCGGCTAGAGACCCTCCTCCCGCAGCTCACGTACCCCGTGTTCGGGAGCAGCGTTTTCATGGGCACCTTCTTAGGAGGCGTTCAGCTGGCTCGCGGAGCGGGCGCCTCCCGGGTGCAGGCAGCCAAAGCCCTGAGGCTGGTTTATTACCTGAGAGAAGACGAAGCCGCGGACCGAGAGAGGAGTTTGCAGTGGCTGGAAAACTTCCTCAAGCGCATCCCGGCTGAGCTGGAGGCTTTAAATCTCACCTCTGTCCAGGTACAGCGCCGAGCAGCCCCCTGGGGTACGGAGCCCTCCCCGGGGTGTGCAGCGGGATCCTCCTGCTCTAGCCTCCCCGCTTCGGGGGCGGGAGAGCCGGAGCGCCGGGCTCTGTTCCCGAACCCGGCACCCAAACCCGGATCCGGAATGAGAGGAAAGGCGCTGAAATGCCCAAGGGAGGGGCCGCTTGTGCTGCACCTGCCCTTGGCTAGGTTGCAATGTTCACTCCAGGCTGGGGTGAGCAAACTACGGCCCGCGAACTGAATCCGGCCAATAAGCCGTTTTAAGCCGGCCCCTGAGCCGCACCACGCGGCTGGGCCCCCCACACGGCTCGGCAGCGCTCAGGCCAGGGCGCTGGTTCTGGAGCCGAGCCACGTAGTGCTGCCCCGATCCGGCCAGGGCCGCAGGATCATTCATCTTCTCTTGGACTGTATGATTAGTTTTAATTAATACTTAACTGTGTGCTAATTTTTTCCTATTCTTAATATGTGATTTTTAGCTTAGGGTTTACAGTAGATAATTACAGCTAAAATCATAATTAAAATATTAAAATGGTAGTGCCTAAAATAACAATCTGAACCCTATTCCTATAGTATTTTAATTATATATATAAAATACAAGGCTAAAGAAAATTTTTATTTAACCCATTATATTTTTTAATGGCAGGTGGCTTACTTTACCTCAATATCCAGACAGGAAGAGTTTGAAGGAAATATCAGGAAAGTGATCCCCCTGTTTTCCATAACATACTTTCTAACTATAGCCTTTTCCATTACTTCTTGTTTAAGGTAAGCTCTTGTCTTCTGTTAATGACCTTTCAAACTTACTCTTCAATATCCTTTATATATTTTCCATTTTACTGAAATGAATCAAAACATACATAGAATCATAGGGTTAAAAGGGACCAAAAGGGTCATCTAGTCTGACCCCCATACAGGAAAGGAATCTTACAGTTATACATATTTTCATGTTTTAATAACTCAAATATTGCTGACGACCTGTATCTACATTAGAAAAAAGATTACATTAGCCAAGCAACCATACTAAATACTAAATTTTAAAATATGCCAAACAGATTTCTTTGTGTTTTTTTCAAATCATTTAAATTCTTTTTCCATCTATTTAAATCCACATTTCAGAGTTGCAAACCTCAAACAAATACCAACTTAGATTAAGCCAACTGATAAAAGAAGAATTCATAATTAGTTCTTTCAGAAAGGACCCTCTTGCCTAGTACAATGAAGCCCTGGTCCAGGGGTCAACAACCTTTTAGAAGTGGTGTGCCAAGTCTTCATTTATTTGATGTAATTTAAGGTTTCGCGTACCAGTAATACATTTCACATTTACAGGGGCCGCCAGACGGAACCCCAAACTGGCAGTGGGCTGAGCAGGGCTGGCAGCCGGAACCCTGGCTCGCAGGAGCCGGCGGATGGAACCCCAGACTGGCAGCGGGGGTGGCAGACGGAACCCGAGACCGGCAGCGGGCTGAGCCACTCAGCACGCTGCCAGTCTGGGGTTCCGTCTGCCGGCCCCTGCCAGCCAGGGTCCCGGCCACCATCCCAGCTCAGCCCGCTGCCAGCCCAGGGTTGTGTCCATCGAGGCAGGCAGCGGGTTGAGCGGGGCCGGCGGCTGGGACCCCGGCTGGCAGCACAGTGCCACTAAAAATCAGCTCACGTGTCACCTTTGGCATGTGTGCTGCAGGTTGCTGACCCCTGCCCTGGTCCTTGATTACGGTCTCTAGATGCTACCCCAATACAACTACTACTACTGATTAAAATATGCTGTGGAATATTGATACAAAAATTGTGGGTGATCCTTCAAGTTATACTCACGTGAGCAGCTATAGTGAAGTGAGACATTTTGCCTGAATAAGAACTACTTACATGAGTAAGGATTTGCAGGAATACCACTAATACATATATTTTAAAGAGAATATCAAGGTTGGAAGGGACCTCAGGAGGTTATCTAGTCCAACCCCCTGCTCAAAGGGGGACTAATCCCCAGACAGATTTTTGCCCCAAATGGCTCTTTTAGGGATTGAGCTCACAACCCCGGATTTAGCAGGCCCATGCTCAAACCACTGAGCTATCCCTCCCTGCCAAATGTGACTTGTTACAAATTTGGTACTGAAAAGCAGATGCATTAAATGAAAACATTATTACTGAAGTAATTTAGCACATAGAGGGACCAATTCTGCAGTAGCACATACAGGGTACAGAGGTCCTTGGCCATGACAGTAGGTGTTCAGATATCCATCACAGGTGTGTAGACTAGGCAGTGTTTTCTATGTACCCTAAGTTTGAACACAGACACAAAATGGAACAAAAAAGAATGAAAGTGAAAAATAAGTGGGGTGCCATTCATAAACTTATTTGCAACTGATGCTGTCCTCCATCAGGGTGTGCAGGTACCATTTCCTATATATCTAGTTACTCCTGCTATTTTGCAGGACAATCTGAAAATATGGATTTGAGGCAGTTCCACAGTGATCAAAATGAGTTTCTATGCTGCCAGGTTCCAACGTGAAAATCTTTCCCTCCTGCACCTATGCATCTATCTGTAGTTTTGGCCTATATAAGATCAACATTTTAGTATGTTATCCTTGATTTGAAGAAAACATTTTGAAACAAAGACAAATCTCTTTATGGTAGTTTGTCATTTGTGAATCCTCTAGAACATTTTTATGAAGGTTTTGGGATTCAATACACTAACATTTCATGTAAAACAAAAACTAGAAAATGAACTATTCCAAATATATAAGAATGTGTTTTCCATTTTTAATAAAAGCTAAATTAGGAAAGGTTTAGTCTTCTAACTGTCCCTGGACTGGAGTTATTATTTATGATAGGGCAACACTAGACATTAACTTAACCATAAATTCCTTTAATAAATCCAAAGGCCAACTACTGTTTCTACAATTGTTTTAAACACATCTAAAAAGCCTAGACAATAAACAATTTACTACATCCAACACAGTAACACACATCCATAAGGATATGATCAATTATACTACAGACGTACCAGACTATTGTCCTCTCATTCTGGTCTGCCCCAGCTTGATTGGCCCTGATCTGATAAAGATTCTTCAGATTCACAGCTCTCTTCTTTCCCTTTCAGCTAACCTACTAACATTAGCAAAAAAAAATATCCCCAATTTGAGGCAGTTTATCCTTACTTTCCTTCCTCTACGGTCTTCCTTTCTTATCTCCTCCACCCCCCTTTCCCTACCAGCAGAAGAGTGGGAAGATTTGTGCTTGTTTCTTTTAAGACACCTTTTTTTTTCTTGTTATTGCCGCTCTTTATTTTATAGTTACCTTTTGAACCATACATCCTTCCCCCACTACATTCTTATAACTCATAATTCTCAGAGCCTTCTTTTACTAGTTGATTGGGGCCTTTTCCTTACTAGCCTCAAATCATAAAGAAAATATATTATTTTCTTAACCAAATTTAAGATAACTTTAATTCTTTAATCTCATAACTATCCCTAAAACTTTTAAAAACACAAATCAATCTTTTTTTAAGTTAGTTTCTTAACAGGTCAGATTAAACATGGCACAAATAGACTAATTTGGCCTCTGTCCCCAATTCAGAACATCCATTTGTGGTCTATGAACTATCAGGGAATGAATATGTTAGCCGTAATTGACTTTTGCTTATTTACATTACTTAAATACTTAACTTTTACAACAGAGCTATTTTGCTCACATTATATCCTGTATCTAAATGGCTGAACAGTTTATTTTTTAGCATGGCTTTTTTTGATTTATGAAAGATTTTGGAACAGATACAAATTTTAGAAATCTACCATGTGATCAGTTCTTCTGTGAGCACAAAAGAAAGTCCATGTCAATATTTATATTCCTCAAATACAATCACAGCAAAATGCAGCTCATTTATCAGTATTAATCTTTAATATTTCAGAGGTTTTACCATTTCTTATTTAATAAAATGTACTCACTGCGTGTATTGTGATAATAATAAAGAGTCACAGAAACAGTCATTTTCTTAACATTGAAGAAGGAACTTTATTAGAATAAAGAAAACAGTATTATCCCTAAAGCTATACTGCCCCTCTCTCTTTCCTTCACTTTAGAGCTTCTGTCCAGGATCTTTTAAAATTTAAAGAAATGGCACACATATCCTCACATGTGAGCCATCAGCACATACTTACTTTTTCTGTATAAACAATCTTTAACAGAAATTAATATTTAACAAGAAATTATAGATCCAGATGAGTTACCAACTTCACTAGTCATCCAGATTTGGTTACCTTCTGGCCTTGAGGAGGGTTTTTCCAGTTGATTTGCTTAAATTATCAAATCCCAGCAGGATAGATTCAGACTCAGTAGGATTATGACACTTTCCCTGCACTGAGGCTGTGCTGTGAGTACCATTATTATGGTCACACAACACATCATCTGGGTTTGGGACCAGCTAAGGATCCCCATGTTACTTCTGAATGAGTACCTTGAACAGTCTCAATCAGTGACAACAGCTAATAGTGTTATTCTACAAAATTAACATGTTTCCGCCTTGTGTTTTAAGTCCTGCTCTATGCTGGGCCACCATACTGATATTTATAGCATTTTCTGAGAACCATCTGCACAGATTATGGTTTGGTCCACAAGTTTACTTGGGATAAATCCACGAATGAGAAACAGATTAAACAACACTTAATCTTGTAGATAGTACAGACTTTGAACTGACCCACCAACTTATTTTTTGCCCTGGGCTATTGAGCATACTACCTTAAAAGTCTCTTTACAAATCAAGGTTGTTTCTGCTCCTGAATCAATTTTAAATTTAACTATAATATTGAAATCTTGAGATCCAAGCCTGTACATGAATGCTGTCTTTGAACAGAGATCCCAGAAAATAGGCACTCATCCTTGCTTGGGATATTTCCTTGACTTCTTTTCTTCCATGGACATGTTCAAATGTCCTTATTACTTTTTCTACATATGCTTCTACTGTGTGGGCCAGTGGTTCTCAGCCTGAATCCCACAAGCTGCTTGTGGCCCAATCAGCACAAAGCTGAGGCCCATGTGACATCCTCAAGGCCATACAGGTAGTATTGGATGTGGACCACATAACACATTGTGGGCCATATATGTTATGTTTCCATTCTTGTGGATGTTCTCTGAACTCTTTCCAGTTTATCAACATCCTTCTTGAAATGTGGATACCAGAACTGGATAGAATATTCTAGCAGAAATCACACCAGTGCCAAATATAGAGGTAATATAACCTCCCTACTTCTACTTGATATTCCCATTTATACATCGAAGGAGCACACTACCGTTATTGGCCAAAGCGTTGCACTGGCTGATTATGCACCATGATCCTCAAGTATTTTTCAGAGTCACTGCTTCCCAGAATAGAGTCTCCCATCCTGGAAGAATGGGCTACAGACTTTGTTCCTAGGTCTATAACTTTACTTTTGGTTTTAACTTTATAACTTTAACCTTAACTTTTGGCCTTATTAAAACACATATTTATTAGCTTGCACCCAGCTTACCAAAAGATCCAGATCTCTGTATCAGTAACCTATTCACTTCATTATTTACCATTCCCCCAAGCTTTGTGTCATCTGTGAACTTTATAAGTGATAATTAAGGCTAAGATTATGTCACAGAGGATGGAATCCATGGCTTCCAGAGACCTCTGTAAAATTTTCCACTTCAGACCCAGGGCGGCTGGGCTGGAGCTGTCAGCCAGCAGGGGGAGCTCTCAACTGCCGCAGGCACCGAGGCCCCCCCCAGAACTACCAGCCATGGGCCCCAAAGTTCTGAGTGGCGGCAGGGGGCCCCTGACAGCCCCCAGCCTCCGCGGGCAGCAAGGGTACCTTGCAGCTCCCAGCCACCACAGGTGGCAGGGGGATCCTTCAGCTCTCAGGCACCACAGGCGGTAGGGTGGACCCCAGGAGCTCCCAGCTACCACGGTGGCGAGGGGGACCCTGGAACTCCCAGCCTCCATGAGCGGTGGGGGGACCCCGCAACTCCCAACCACCACAGGTGATGGGGGGGGGGAACCTGGCAGTTCCCAGGCATCATGGTCAGCAGGGGAACCCCAGCAGCTCCCAGGCAGCGTGGGCAGCAGGGGAACCCCAGCAGCTCCCAGGCACCTTGGGCAGCAGGGGAACCCCAGCAGCTCCCAGAGAGCGTGGGCAGCAGGGGGACCCCAGCAGCTCCCAGGCATCATGGGCAGCAGGGGAGGCCCTGGCAGCTCCCACTTGGTGTGGGTGGTGAGGAGACCCCCAAAGCTCCCAGGCACCTTGGGCAGCAGGTGAGGCCCACGGTGGTGTGGACGTTGGTGGAGGTCCCAGGATCTTTGAGCCACCGTGGGCACGTGGGGGACCCTGGAGCCACAGCAGCTGTGGGTGCTGGACACCCACCTCACCCACCCCCATTTTGTCAAAGTCATTTTTAGTAAAAATCAGGGACAGGGCTCAGGTGTCCATGAATTTTTGTTTATTACCCATGATCTGTCTATGACTTTGACTAAAAATAACCTTGACAAAATCTTAGCCTTACTGATGATTTTATGTTTCCTTCCATGCCATTGATAAATAGCACAAGGCCAAGAGCTGTTCACAATGGGACCCCACTAGACACACAGTTGCTTGATGATGAGTCCCCATTTACAACCTGTCAATTACCCAGTTTTTAATTCATTTATAAACAGTTACAGTTTCACTCCTAATGAACTTCTCTAGGCATTGCTGTTCCCTGTGTAAGCTACATTATGGCTCAGGATCTTGTGATGTGCTCCTTCCTCTCAGGCCATTCCATGTGCTTTCCAAGACTTGTGGAGAGCAGGAACTTTGGCATTTTCTTTTCCTCTTATTTATGTCCAGAATTAGTCAACTTCTGACACCATGTCGTATGGCATATGTAAAGAATCACAGAAAGAAATACTGTATCCTAAGAGCAGAAAAGCTTTATTAGAATAAGCAAAACAATATTATCACTAAAGCCATTCTGTTCCTCTCTGCTTCACTGTAAAGTTTCAATCTACAACTTTCCCCAGCCCTTTCATGCCTGGTTTTCTGCAAGAGATTTAAAGAAACAATTCCTATAGCCATGCACTAGTCAGGTGTGAATGATCAGCAGGACATTTTCATAGCTAAAGGGGTTGATTCTGTGAGGCACTGAGAATCTCTTGCAAGATGCTTAGATACTGCCTTGGTAGGCATGGTATAAAGGAATTCTGTAGACAGAGACGGAGTCCTCTTTACTCCCGTTAATTTCAGTGGGAATTGATAGTCCTCAAGATCTTGCCAGATCAAGCCCTGTGTTTTCATTTATAAAGGACTAAGATGCACTAAAAGCATTTATTTCACACCAAACTATGATATACATTCCCAACATAACCTGCATACTTTTCCAAGCAATGTATTAAACAAAGGGGCCAAAAGAAAAATAATTGGCTCCTGATAATCTTAATCAGATTTGGACTCACTAGCATGAGGACCAGCTGGGAGACCCCTGGACTCTGTGAAGGATAGAGAAGCTATTACACAGCTGTGTAAGCTGTGAAGCAGGGCTGCAGCCTGAAGCAGGGTGCTAATATTAGTCTGGCAGAGAGGCAGCATTCTACGGCCCACATACTCTCATCATGGGAGCCAACTTGTTGCTCATAAGAGAGCCAAAGACTAGACATCCTGGAAATTACCTCAGAAGTGGGAGACAATGTCCAATTGAATGGCTGCCCTAGTTGAGCCTTTCCCTTCCTGCAAAAGGCAGAAGCTCAGTGGCAGACCTCAGAGCTCTGCCTTTCACTCTTTCTCTCCAGACTAAAACAAAGCCCTCTGGTTTCTTGCCTATGTCCATTTTCTTTCCTTTTTCTTATCTTCTCTCTTTTCCTTATTATCTCTGCAAGATAGTGAGAGAGAAGGAGAAAGAGAACTGGAGAAAGGACTCCACACTTCCGAGGCAAGGAGGCAAAGAAAACTGAAAGAAGAGGATCTGGTTGAGGTTTACATAAGCAGGGCAGAGTTCACAACTCTTTGTTTCCCAGTAGGTAGCATCATAATACTTTGACTTTTATCCATCCTTGTATGATGGGGGAAGAGAGAGAGACAACAATTCTGCTGTCAGTTAAACTCATGCAACTACACTGTGGTTGCGCTGTTAAACTGGGGACTGATTTGGCCTATGGTGTGATTTTAAAATGTTTGTTCCTGGTGCTCTTAGTAAAGTATTAATGAGAATCATGCTTTCAAAATTGCTTTGATAAAACATGACAATTATAATTGTTATATTAGAAGGATTTTGCATGCTATTGCATATATATATATATAAAAGCTTGAAAAAATCTAAACAAGATGCTTTTTACACAATTTTCCAGGGTTGACTGTGTACGAAATAAAGTGTGGGTTGCAGCATTTGGAGTGCTGTCTTCTGGGTTAGCTGTGCTAAGCAGCTTTGGACTGTTGCTGTTCTGTGGGGTACCATTTGTCGTGACTGTGGCAAATGCACCATTTCTTATACTGGGTAAGTGAAAAAAAAAAATGGGTTTGATGAAAAAGTGGAAATGCAAAATATGCCTTGCAGGAGACCATTTTAACATAGCATGAATCAGGAATCAGCACAATTAAAAGTTAAGACCACTGAGTAAATTCATCATTTTCAAGGTGTTTGCCCATTCTGGTATTCAGCAGTGCAGAATGTTTTTTAAAAAGGGGGATAGAAGGGCTCAGTTCTCTATGGTCATAGAGGAAGGTACAATATCAGAGGGCCATTCAGCTCAGTGTGAGATTGGAGCTGGATCCATGCTCCTGAAAGCTGTTCTATATTTTCCGTATCATGAATGAGGGATATACCTTATCGCCCCAGCCACGCTCCTCTTTCAGAGAAATGTTGTGAGAGAGAATGAGAGAGAGAAATCTCACCTAAAGGCAAGGTGTAATGGGAAATGTAATACATTAGGTCATATATGGGGGGGGGGGGGTATTTTCTCTGGATCCATAACTTCACTTCTTATCAACACAATGCTTATTGCTCAGCTTTCTTCATTACATTTACTGGTTTAACTTATTTGTTTTGAATTTTTGCT
The DNA here is from genome assembly GCF_002925995.2 of Terrapene triunguis. Taxonomy (NCBI): domain Eukaryota; kingdom Metazoa; phylum Chordata; order Testudines; family Emydidae; genus Terrapene; species Terrapene triunguis. The sequence continues at coordinate 26,771 of NW_020715419.1, forward strand.
ATTTTCCATTAGAAACTGATGTTGATGGTATGTACAATAAGCTATTAACCTTTTCCCTTTTGTAGGGGTTGGAGTTGATGACATGTTCATTATGATCTCCTCCTGGCAACAGACTAATCCTAAAAATAAAGTTGAAAAGCGGATGGCTGAAACTTATGCAGAGGCAGCAGTGTCTATCACAATCACCACTCTCACTGATGTTTTAGCCTTCTACATAGGGATCATGACTTCCTTTCAGTCTGTGAAGTCCTTTTGTCTCTACACAGGAACTGCTTTCATCTTCTGCTATATATACAACATCACATTCTTTGGAGCTGTTCTTGCTTTAAATGGTAAAAGGGAAGAAGGCAACAGACACTGGTTAATTTTCACAAAAGTGAAGGACATTGTTCAGCCTCATCGCTCCTACTTGTACAACATGTGCTGTGTAGGAGGCTTTTCTGATAAATCTTCTGGGGGAGAAGATGAACATCCAATGAACAAATTCTTTAGGAAATATTATGGTCCTTTCCTTACAAAGATCTGGACCAAAGTGTTTGTGGTGTTGCTGTATGGAGGGTTCCTGGCTACTAGTATTTATGGGTGTACTCAGATAAAGGAAGGTATAGACCTGCGAAATCTGGCTAGTGACGATTCTTATGTTATTCAGTATTATGATTGGGAAGATGAATATTTCTCAGAGTACGGTCCTAGGATTATGGTCACTATCACAGAAAATGTACCTTATTGGAATCTATCCATTCGTAATGACATTGAGAACTGTATGGAGTCTTTAGAAAATAACTCCTATGTGGACAAGAGACTCTCAGAGTCATGGCTACGAATGTATGAAAATGTTACTAGAAGCCGTTCACTGAATATAGATACTAAGGCTTTTTTCATGGGTAATTTATCTGAACTATTTAAATTATTTCCAGAGTTTGAATGGGACATTGATATTCGCTATAAGGAAATAGCAGCCTCACGTTTTTTCATTCAAACAGTGAACGTTACTACTGCAGTTGATGAGAAAAACCTTTTACACCAATTAAGAGACCTGGCCAAGGACTGTAAGATCCCATTAATGGTATATCACCCAGCATTTATATACTATGATCAGTATATCGTAATAGTGCCAAACACCATTCAGAATATTGGAATTGCTACTGGAGTTATGCTGTGTGTTTCCTTGCTGCTTATTCCCAATCTGCTCTGCTCCTTGTGGGTAACTTTTGCTATTGCTTCTGTTATTGTTGGCGTTGCTGGTTTCATGACATACTGGGATGTTAATCTTGATTCCATATCTATGATTAACCTTGTCATTTGCATTGGGTTTTCAGTTGATTTTTCTGCTCATATATCTTATGCATTTGTTTCAAGTGAAAAGTCAACTGTAAATGAGAAGGCAGTTGATGCACTGTATCTTCTTGGCTACCCGGTGATACAAGGTGCTATCTCCACTATATTAGGAGTAATTGTGCTGTCTGCAGCACAAGCTTACATCTTCAGAACATTTTTTAAGATTATGTTTCTTGTTATCTTGTTTGGAGCTGTTCATGGTCTTGTTTTTATTCCGGTATTTTTAACATTTTTTGGAATTTGTGGCAGATCAGCAAACAAAAGAGTAAATATAAAAACAATAAGAGAAAACAGCAACTCTTTTAGTAACACACAAAATCCAAATAATGTTTGGTGTTATGAAAACCAGATTGATAGTAATGGAGACAATTTTCTAGAAGACAATATTATTAGACAACCAAATGATATAGGAATGGAAAAGCCAAACAGTGGCTACCTCCGCTCCAATTTCTTTCCAGTTTCACAAAATCATGACAGCAGTTCCTGCCTCTATCAGAATAATGCAGTAATAGTTTACAAAAAACAAATCGAACAGCTTCATGACGAAGGTAAAATAAATCCAGATTGCCCATAAATTTATTTACAATTTAAAATACAGCATATGAGCCAAAAAGTACACATTGAAGGTTTCAAAACATTAATCACCAGACTTAAATTTATATTGTATGAAAATGTCAGTTTTCTACTGTTCAGGTTTAACACTTAATGGGAGTAGCTCGAAGCCCACTAGGGAACTTTTAACGCACCATAGTAGGATCCATGTGGACAGTTACTGCACAGCATGCAAGTGTGCTGTAGATTTATTCCACAGTATGACATGCACAAACTGTTCATCTAGATAAGCACTTAGATCACTAGAGAAAATGTGTGGGTCAAGTGAAATGATATCACAAAATTAAAAGATTACCAAACAAAAAAACTTTGTTAAAATACATTTAAAGTTAAAAGAGTGTTTCAATAGAGTCCAACTAAAACCCCCTCAGAAATTGCACTTTCCTTTACCAAAATGCTACAGAAAATATTAAGAAGTTTGGAGATCATTAATTAAGAGCTCCACCTAGTTTCACACTGCTATGTATTATTTTGTCACTCATTATAATCCCACTTTACATAATCCAGTCACCAGCCTTAAATTTTCCACTCTGCTGTATTCTATAAAGGATATATGTTATTGGGTGTATTCTGTTGATTTTGTATATTCTTTGTTAAATGACCAGTAAATATTTCAAAAGAAATATAATCCAGGACATGTTAAATTCTGCCAGCATTATTTGGGCTTTCTCATAGTGTTCTTCTTTATGAAAATTAAATGTAGGGAGCCCTCTATTACCAAGGAAGCAGACAAATTGTTATTGTGGTCGATTGAAAACCAGGCCTAGGAACAGCAGCAGTGCGTAAGTACTGCAGCAACTGGCAACTCAGCAACAACACGTCATTGCACTACACCAGGAGCACCCCGGGACCTATTGCAGCAGATGGCATCTGGGTTGCCACCTTTGACCCATCTGGCTTCACCAGCAGCCACCCTGTTAATAGCTACCCTCTGACCCAAATGTAACCAAATGATTTGGTGACATTTGAAAGGGTTGCCAGAGTTTCCCTGTGAGAAATCTGCTTGGCTCAGCCCATGTATAGTAAAGAACAGGCCACCTTCAAGGTGTTGGAGTTTGCAGGAGCAATGGGCTACACTCAACTGGAGAGAACGCATTATATTGGATGGACATACAGATGCTGGTTACAGAGTGAAATATCTTCTCCTGGGACACAGCCCAGGTCAGCACGCATGGTTTTGGGATCTCTGGTAGTAGTGGCTAAAACTTGAGATCCACTCTTCTGCAGAACCTGTTTAGTTATTGGTGGTGGAGCAATTTAGAAAGATTCTGCCAGGCAGGCCATGAGAATGGAACTGATGGTGTCATACCGAACAGACAGCTGCAGATGTGCATCTCGTGGAAGACAATATGGCAGCTGAACCCCTCCCAGGGAATAACACTTCCTCAATGACGAATCCCCAACTAAATCATCCCAGCCAGGGCTTTGTCAAACCTGACCTTAAAAACCTCTAAGGAAGGAGATTCCACCACCTCTCTAGGTAACCCATTCCAGTGCTTCACCTCCCTCCTACGTGGGCCCAGTGCAGATTTTCCCTGAGGCGTGCCAGCTGCCTGTTTATCCATGAGGCATGTTCCTTTTTTATTCCTTTTAAGGTCTACAAAACCTCTTCATAGAAGCTCGAGAGGAGAACATCTCTTGTCAGTTCTTCAAGGGAAGTCTGGGGGTGGGGGCGAGTTCTGCAGAGCCAGACTGGCCAGTCACATCTAGTTGTGATGAGGACAAAGAGGAAGATCATTCCTCCAGTGAGGGCAGATTGCTGTCAGATGAGTTTTGTGGTGATGGTGACAGACTGGCAGCCCACTTCTCTCCCTTTGGGCCATCGCAAGTATTGTGGAAGAAAGCAAAGGAGTCTGGAAGTGGGACGGTAGCTCTGATGTTACAACCATCATCCTGACAGTATTTGCTTCCTCCACATATACCTGAGAGTCTGCACACCTGGGTATTTGGCTGGCGGTCTCCTGAAAGGCCCTGACCCTTGAGAGAGGATTTGCTGTTTCTGTGATATTTGAGAACCTATGGATAAATATTAAATGCGCATTAATATTAGAGGGCAGACAAAAACTACTAACCACACTGTGGAGAGCTGTCTGTCCTGGCAGCTGGAGTATGAAGTTGTGATTCTAATAGCCTTTTAATGCCCACTGGCAGAGGGCCCACTATACTATAAATCATATCAGGGAAGACACACTCACTACCCCCGACATACCATTATCATAATATGTATCCAAAAGGTATCTTAAAAGGTATTGTATGTAAACTAGTGATGTGCAGGTCAGGAATATCATTGTGTGATGTATGTGTGGGTTCTCTATAAACAGTTATGTAAATGTGCCCCAAATATGTTCTTTAAATGTATTTTGGAGGCAGTGCAAAAATCAAGCCTGTCTTATACAAAGGAATGTGGCCCACTTGCTTCCAGGCAGAGAACAAGGAAAGCACAGTTACATATGAGGTAAACAAAGCATACAAGCTAACAAGCGGTGGAGGAAACAGTTTAGTGACCAGACGGGGGGCAGAGTCTGCACTCTCAGGAAGTCTTCCTGGATTTTGAGACAAAGACCATGGAGTTTGGAAAATAAAAGGAAAGCAAAAAGACATTCTAGGTATCCATCACTTAGGTCATGTCTGCACTACGAAATTAGGTGAATTTTATAGAAGTCGATCTTTAGCAACCGATTTTATACAGTCGATCGTGCATGTCCCCACTAAGCGCATTAGGTCAGCGGAGTGCATCCTCAGTAACATGGCTAGCATCGACTCATGGAGTGGTGCACTGTGGGTAGCTATCCCACAGTCCCCGCTGCCCATTGGAATTCTGGGTTAAGCTCCCAATGCCTGATGGGGCAAAAACATTGTTGCGGGTGGTTTTGGGTACATGTCGTCAGTCTCCCCTCTCTCCCTCCCTCCCTTCTTGAAAGCAATGGCAAACAATCATTTAGCGCCTTTTTTCCTAGGTTAGAATCATAGAATATCAGGGTTGGAAGAGACTTCAGGAGGTCATCTAGTCCAACGCCCTGCTCAAAGCAGGACCAATTCGCAACTAAATCATCCCAGCCAGGGCTTTGTCAAGCCTGACCTTAAAAACCTCTAAGGAAGGAGATTCCACCACCTCCCATAGCACGGCAAGCATGGAGCCCGCTTAGCTGCACACTGCTTTTGTGAGCATTGTAAACATCTCATGCATTATCCTGCAGTATGTGCAGAGCCTGGCTAGGAGCCGCCAGCACAAGGATGATGGTGAGGACGACCTAAACACAGACGTTCCTGAAAGCACGGGATGTGGCAATTGGGACATCATGGTGGCAGTGAGGCAGGTTGATACAGTGGAATGCTGATTCTAGACCCAGCAAACAAGCACAGACTGGTGGAACCGCATAGTGTTGCAGATATGGGTGATTCTCAGTGTCTGCAAAACTTTCGCATGCGTAAGGCCGCTTTCATGGAACTGTGTGAGTTGCTTTCCCCCCACCCTGAAGCGCAGGAATACCAAGATGAGACCTGATCTGACAGTTGAGAAGCAAGTGGCAATAGCCCCGTGGAAGCTTGCGATGCCTGACTGCTACTGGTCAGTCGGGAATCAATTCGGAGTGGGCAAATCTATCAGGGAGGGCTGCTGTGATCCAAGTAGCCAAGGCAATCAAGAACCTTAGAATCATAGAATATCAGGGTTGGAAGGGACCTCAGGAGGTCATCTAGTCCAAAGCATACTGCCTTTCCTCAGTAGCAGTTGGCACGCCTCAGGGAAAATCTGCACTGGGCCCACTGCACAGCATGGAGCAACTTGTGCCCTTCATGGAATGAGGCATACCCTGACACACATTAATCGGGGATACTTGCAGAGTCCCAGCCATCTTTTGTGGAGTCAACATCAGCTGCTTGCCCAAAATCTGCCACACACCTGGTCTCAAAAAGAGCACCCCCTCATGGTGAGTTGATTCAAATGTCACATGGACTGGTGATGACAACATCTCCCCAGCCTCCCTCAACCTAACCCAGAACACCGCTGAGCCTACAATTTCAACTCTACATGATGCACCCACAGCCAGGATAATAGTATATAGGCCTTCAATTCATTACAATCTCTCCTGTAGGCAGGTCAAACCAGTTATCTCGTCAGAGAAAGCAATTAGGTTAGTCAGGCATGACTTGCCCTTGATGAATCCATGCTGACTGTTTCTGATCACTTTCCTCTCCTCTAAGTGCTTCAGAATTGATTCCTTGAGGACCTGCTCCATGATTTTTCCAGGGACTGAGGTGAGGCTGACAGGCCTGTAGTTCCCCAGATCCTCCTTCTTCCCTTTTTTAAAGATGGGCACTACATTAGCCTTTTTCCAGTCATCCGGGACCTCCCCCGATCGCCATGAGTTTTCAAAGATAATGGCCAATGGCTCTGCAATCACATCCGCCAACTCCTTTAGCACCCTCGGATGCAGCGCATCCGGCCCCATGGACTTGTGCTCGTTCAGCTTTTCTAAATAGTCCTGAACCACTTCTTTCTCCACAGAGGGCTGGTCACCTCCTCCCCATGCTGTGCCGCCCAGTGCAGTAGTCTGGGAGCTGACCTTGTTCGTGAAGACAGAGGTAAAAAAAGCATTGAGTACATTAGCTTTTTCCACATCCTCTGTCACTAGGTTGCCTCCCTCATTCAGTTAGGGGCCCACACTTTCCATGACTTTCTTCTTGTTGCTAACATACCTGAAGAAACCCTTCTTGTTACTCTTAACATCTCTTGCTAGCTGCAACTCCAAGTGTGATTTGGCCTTCCTGATTTCACTCCTGCATGCCTGAGCAATATTTTTATACTCCTCCCTGGTCATTTGTCCAACCTTCCACTTCTTGTAAGCTTCTTTTTTCCATTTAAGATCAGCAAGGATTTCACCTGTTAAGCCAAGCTGATCGCCTGCCATATTTACTATTCTTTCTACACATCGGGATGGTTTGTTCCTGCAACCTCAATAAGGATTCTTTAAAATACAGCCAGTTCTCCTGGACTCCTTTCCCCCTCATGTTATTCTCACAGGGGATCCTGCCCATCAGTTCCCTGAGGGAGTCAAAGTCTGCTTTTCTGAAGTCCAGGGTCCGTATTCTGCTGCTCTCCTTTCTTCCTTGTGTCAGGATCCTGAACTAGACCATCTCTTGGTCACTGCCTCCCAGGTTCCCATCCACCTTTGCTTCCCCTACTAATTCTTCCCGGTTTGTGAGCAGTAGGTCAAGAAGAGCTCTGCCCCTAGTTGGTTCCTCCAGCACTTGCACCAGGAAATTGTCCCCTACACTTTCCAAAAACTTCCTGGATTGTCTGTGCACCGCTGTATTGCTCTCCTAGCAGATATCAGGGTGATTGAAGTCTCCCATGAGAACCAGGACCTGCGATCTAGTAACTTCTGTTAGTTGCCAAAAGAAAGCCTTGTCCACCTCATCCCCCTGGTCTGGTGGTCTATAGCAGACTCCCACCACGACATCACCCTTGTTGCTCACACTTCTAAACTTAATCCAGAGACTCTCAGGTTTTTCTGCAGTTTCATACCAGAGCTCTGAGCAGTCATACTGCTCTCTTACATACAATGCAACTCCCCCACCTTTTATGCCCTGCCTGTCCTTCCTGAACAGTTTATATCCATACATGACAGTACTCCAGTCATGTGAGTTATCCCACCAAGTCTCTGTTATTCCAATCACATCATAGTTCCTTGACTGTGCCGGGACTTCCAGTTCTCCCTGCTTGTTTCCCAGGCTTCTTGCATTTGTGTATAGGCACTTAAGATAACTCGCTGATCATCCCATTGTCTCAGTATGAGACAGGAGTCCTCCCCTCTTGCGCTCTCCTGCTCGTGCTTCCTCCCGGTATCCCATTTCCCCACTAACCTCAGGGCTTTGGTCTCCATCCCCCGGTGAACCTAGTTTAAAGCCCTCCTCACTAGGTTAGCCAGCCTGCTTGCGAAGATGCTCTTCCCTCTCTTCCTTAGGTGGAGCCCGTCTCTGCCTAGCACTCCTCCTTCTCAGAACACCATCCCATGGTCAAAGAATCCAAAGCCTTCTCTCCGATACCACCTGCGTAGCCATTTGTTGACTTCCATGATTCAATGGTCTCTACCGGGCCTTTTCCTTCCACAGGGAGGTGTGACGTTGTGCAGTCTACATGGTTTTATAAAAATATAATAATA